>NW_025548294.1:0-184291 GCF_905237065.1 Salmo salar | reverse complement strand
TTAGGATAGGGTTCTGATGTTAGGATAGGGTTCTGTAGGGTTCTGATGTTAGGGTAGGGTTCTGATGTTAGGGTAGGGTTCTGATGTTAGGGTAGGGTTCTGATGTTAGGATAGGGTTTTGATGTTGGGATAGGGTTTTGATGTTAGGATAGGGTTCTGATGTTAGGATAGGGTTCTGATGTTAGGATAGGGTTAGGTTCTGATGTTAGGATAGGGTTCTGATGTTAGGATAGGGTTCTGATGTTAGGATAGGGTTTTGATGTTAGGATAGGGTTTTGATGTTAGGATAGGGTTAGGGTTCTGATGTTAGGATAGGGTTAGGGTTCTGATGTTAGGATAGGGTTAGGGTTTTGATGTTAGGATAGGGTTTTGATGTTAGGATAGGGTTTTGATGTTAGGATAGGGTTCTGATGTTAGGATAGGGTTCTGATGTTAGGATAGGGTTTTGATGTTAGGATAGGGTTTTGATGTTAGGATAGGGTTTTGATGTTGGGATAGGGTTCTGATGTTGGGATAGGGTTTTGATGTTAGGATAGGGTTTTGATGTTAGGATAGGGTTCTGATGTTAGGATAGGGTTTTGATGTTAGGATAGGGTTTTGATGTTAGGATAGGGTTAGGGTTTTGATGTTAGGATAGGGTTTTGATGTTAGGACAGGGTTGGTTCCGATGTTAGGATAGGGTTTTGATGTTAGGATAGGGTTTTGATGTTAGGATAGGGTTTTGATGTTAGGACAGGGTTTTGATGTTAGGATAGGGTTCTGATGTTGGGATAGGGTTTTGATGTTAGGATAGGGTTTTGATGTTAGGATAGGGTTTTGATGTTAGGACAGGGTTTTGATGTTAGGATAGGGTTTTGATGTTGGGATAGGGTTTTGATGTTAGGATAGGGTTAGGGTTCTGATGTTAGGACAGGGTTTTGATGTTAGGATAGGGTTTTGATGTTAGGATAGGGTTTTGATGTTAGGATAGGGTTTTGATGTTAGGATAGGGTTTTGATGTTAGGATAGGGTTTTGATGTTAGGATAGGGTTTTGATGTTAGGATAGGGTTTTGATGTTAGGACAGGGTTTTGATGTTAGGATAGGGTTTTGATGTTAGGATAGGGCTAGGGTTCTGATGTTGGGACAGGGTTTTGATGTTAGGATAGGGTTTTGATGTTAGGATAGGGTTCTGATGTTAGGATAGGGTTCTGATGTTAGGATAGGGTTTTGATGTTAGGATAGGGTTTTGATGTTAGGATAGGGTTAGGGTTCTGATGTTAGGATAGGGTTTTGATGTTAGGATAGGGTTTTGATGTTAGGATAGGGTTTTGATGTTAGGATAGGGTTTTGATGTTAGGATAGGGTTTTGATGTTAGGATAGGGTTTTGATGTCAGGATAGGGTTAGCTCTAAACACCAGGACTCAATAGAATGGCTTTACACTGAGGTTATGGGAGCTCATCGTCAAATCTTCCCTTCTTTTCTTGTATTATTCATTTTGGCTCCCCCTCTCCTCCCCTCCCCCAGGCCCAGGGATCAGTAGGGTGGAGCTGGGGAGGGACGAGAGAGAGAGAGTCTGGGGAGGAGATTTGGGGCTTTCTTTGTTTCTCTCCACAGTGAGGGTAACTCTGCCAGCAAGATCATGGGCCTCTTGTCCCCGAGGACGGACCTGGCACTGAGAGACACAGAGAAAGGCTTCGTCTCACAGAGAGGCTCCATGTGAAATAAATACACTAATTAATGAGGGAGATAAATAACAACAATAAAACAGAGGAATGGAGTGTGGAGGAAAGAGAAGAGGAGAGGAGAGGAGAGGGAGAGGAGAGGAGAGGAGAGGAGAGGAGAGGGAGAGGGAGAGGGAGAGGGAGAGGAGAGGAGAGGAGAGGAGAGGAGAGGAGAGGAGAGGAGAGGAGAGGAGAGGAGAGGGAGAGGAGAGGAGAGGAGAGGAGAGGAGAGGAGAGGAGAGGAGAGGAGAGGAGAGGGAGAGGAGAGGAGAGGAGAGGAGAGGAGAGGAGAGGAGAGGAGAGGAGAGGAGAGGAGAGGAGAGGAGAGGAGAGGAGGGGAGAGGAGAGGAGAGGAGAGGAGAGGAGAGGGAGAGGAGAGGAGAGGAGAGGAGAGGAGAGGAGAGGAGAGGAGAGGAGAGGAGAGGAGAGGATGTTAGCCTGTCCGTACTAATGAGACACGGCTGGTCTGATGTAAAGACAGAGACAATCTGATGGAGACTCAGCCAGGCAGGACAATACATAATCTATTATCAGACTGTCTCAGCCAGGCAGGACAATACATTATCTATTATCAGACTGTCTCAGCCAGGCAGGACAATACATAATCTATTATCAGACTGTCTCAGCCAGGCAGGACAATACATTATCTATTATCAGACTGTCTCAGCCAGGCAGGACAATACATTATCTATTATCAGACTGTCTCAGCCAGGCAGGACAATACATTATCTATTATCAGACTGTCTCAGCAATACATTATCTATTATCAGACTATCAGCCAGGCAGGACAATACATTATCTATTTGTCAGACTGTCTCAGCCAGGCAGGACAATACATTATCTATTATCATACTGTCTCAGCCAGGCAGGACAATACATGATCTATTATCAGACTGTCTCAGCCAGGCAGGACAATACATTATCTATTATCAGACTGTCTCAGCCAGGCAGGACAATACATTATCTATTATCAGACTGTCTCAGCCAGGGAGGACAATACATTATCTATTATCAGACTGTCTCAGCCAGGCAGGACAATACATTATCTATTATCAGACTGTCTCAGCCAGGCAGGACAATACATTATCTATTACCGGACTGTCTCAGCCAGGCAGGACAATACATTATCTATTATCAGACTGTCTCAGCCAGGCAGGACAATACATTATCTATTATCAGACTGTCTCAGACAGGCAGGACAATACATTATCTATTATCAGACTGTCTCAGCCAGGCAGGACAATACATTATCTATTATCAGACTGTCTCAGCCAGGCAGGACAATACATTATCTATTATCAGACTGTCTCAGCCAGGCAGGACAATACATTATCTATTACCGGACTGTCTCAGCCAGGCAGGACAATACATGATCTATTATCGGACTGTCTCAGCCAGGCAGGACAATACATTATCTATTATCAGACTGTCTCAGCCAGGCAGGACAATACATTATCTATTATCAGACTGTCTCAGCCAGGCAGGACAATACATTATCTATTATCAGACTGTCTCAGCCAGGCAGGACAATACATTATCTATTATCAGACTGTCTCAGCCAGGCAGGACAATACATTATCTATTATCAGACTGTCTCAGCCAGGCAGGACAATACATTATCTATTATCAGACTGTCTCAGCCAGGCAGGACAATACATTATCTATTACCGGACTGTCTCAGCCAGGCAGGACAATACATGATCTATTACCGGACTGTCTCAGCCAGGCAGTGCAATACATTATCCAACTTTAACACTGTAACACAGTCCTGATCCAGTCATAATGAGGAGGAGGAGGAGGAGGAGGAGGAGGAGGAGGAGGAGGAGGAAGAGGAGGCTGCTTCGTGTTGGAACACAGCTGTAGTTTAACATTCCTCCTGTGTTGTGACAACAGGTTCCAGAAGAGGTCTTGATGTGGTCAGAGGCTTTTCCTCTCTGTGTGTGTGTTTGATATAAAGAGCTGCTGTAACGGCCGAGTTGTACGGTACAGGCAGCAGCGCTCCAATGGCAGGATTAAACTAACATTCCAGCTAATCTCTCCTGTCAGACAACGGAGCTCCGAAGAAACAAAAAAAAAGAAAATGGACGTCTTTATTCAAATGCTTTCAGAGGTTCCCAAGCGCAACGGGAACTCAAATATCTCCTGCGATGAGACGTATACAGACAAATACTAATCATGACATGAGTGTTAATTACGTTGCCAGGGTTGACTGGTGGCAGCCTCTGAACTGACAGACAGATTAGCTGAAGGTTTAGTAGTCCGCCCTCACAGACAGGCTGCTTTTACAAAACGTGACTAAATATCCATGTCACCGACAAGATGTTTTCTAGACAGGAAAAGGAGAATCCTAATTACAACAGCATGTTTTTTTTTGTTTTTGAACTGTTCACTAGTTTGACATTGGGCTGGTGAGGTAACCGCTGTGGTATTCTCCCAAAAGACTGTGAGACAAAATATAATTTATAGAAGTCGTTTCGATTCAAACCAAAGGCTGTTTCAGAAAACTGCTAGCTAGCTGCTAGCTAGCTGCTAGCTACCTACAATACAAGGCTATATGTTATTTTAGGTTCTAGAAAACTGCTAGCTAGCTGCTAGCTACCTACAATAGAAGGCTGTATATTATTTTAGGTTCTAGAAAACTGCTAGCTAGCTGCTAGCTATCTACAATACAAGGCTCTGTGTTATTTTAGGTTCTAGAAAACTGCTAGCTAGCTGCTAGCTACCTACAATACAAGGCTATATGTTATTTTAGGTTCAAGAAAACTGCTAGCTAGCTGCTAGCTACCTACAATACAAGGCTATATGTTATTTTAGGTTCTAGAAAACTGCTAGCTAGCTGCTAGCTACCTACAATACAAGGCTATATGTTATTTTAGGTTCCAGAAAATTGCTAGCTACCTGCTAGCTACCTACAATACAAGGTTATATGTTATTTTAGGTTCTAGAAAACTGCTAGCTTGCTAAATGAGTAGGCCTACAATTATAGATACTCTACAGTCTTCTTAGCCGACGTACTGCATAGCTAGACTGATTGTGTTGAGATTCACAAACACTTCCCCTTACCATCCGTTTTTGTCCAGAATATTGGTTGTTCATCCCCAGAATGGCCGGAGGCAGCAAACATTGTACTATATGTGATTTACAACCTAACAGCAATGTGTTAGACCACCTAGCCCTTTACTGGTGAATTGTGTTAATCAGGTATTGACTGCATACGTTTTAATTCTGACAACAATACCTTACTGTACATGATGGAATGTTGAGACAAATAGAAGCTGTTTTTTTTTAAATGAACCTGTTATGAAATTGATTTAAAAACCTGTTATGAAGTTGATTTAAAAACCTGTTTATGAAGTTGATTTTGAAGCATAAAACTCCAGATGTGATATTTTAGACCCACACTATGACTATATGTTCATTTAATTTCTTCAAAGTAGTTTTAAAAAAACCCATGGTCAATTCCACTTTAAAACACCGAGTGGTACAGAAACACACCAGTTCTGCTGACTATCCGAGAATTCAGGAGGATTGCGTGTCTATTAAACGTTGTAATCAGGCGCCCCCCCCACCGTTCATTAACCCCCAGAGATATGATAGTGACTTTTAACTCTAACTCTTACAACATGAGCTCATGAAGTAACTATCTCCTTAAATATGTAAAGTACATCGCTAAAACCCAGAGAGTGATTATGGCTTAAGTGTAAAACTCTCTACTCCTGGGATATATTCTACACCGAGATCCGTTTTAAAACGTTCCCTTTATCTGCCTCAACAAGCAGTAGAAAGTTCAGATCCAAACTGCTGTGAGAGACAATTTGTTGGGGGTTGTGATAAAAGAAGAACTCTTCATTATTTCAGAGTGATTTAACCTCTGTAGAGAGCTGAACCAAGGGAAGTAACAGGGAAGTGATCCTGCAGTAGTAAAGCTGCACCATAGGAAGTGTTCAGGTGTTTAACAGGTAATTAGTGTCGCTGTTTCATCACAGTGATGATCAGGTGATGTATGGTGGAGATAACAGCTTCATTATCATGTGTTATAACAGGAAAGATAATATCAGTTTTTTTTGGGATAGATATTGCTTTTAAAGAGCTGAACAAAGCTTCTTCCTGTGATGGTCTTTTTAGACTGTTAAATTACTCATTAAAGATTAGCTTTCACCTTAATATTATAACATCGGGTCAAAATTGTTCCCAGTCCAGTCTAAAACATTCAAAATAATCTCCATTATGTCAATGTATTTCCTCCATGTGGCCACAACAAGAGATTCACAACAATTCCTTCGGACTCATTATCTTTGTCCTAAAACGACCCTAAAGGCCTCTGGGATTGACAGACCAAGACAAGCCTCTCTAAGATAGAGTACCAGAGAGAAGGAGAGAGAGAAAGAGAGAGAGAGAGAGAGAGAGAGAGAGAGAGAGAGAGGAGAGCAGTTAGAGATAGAGAGGAGAGAGTGAGAGAGAGAAGAGAGAAAGAGAGAGTGAGAGAGTGAGAGAGAGAAGAGAGAAAGAGAGAGAAGAGAGAGAGAAGCAAGACAGAGAGGAAAGAGAGAGAGAAGAGAGCGAGAGAGAGAGAAGAGAGAGAGAAGCAAGACAGAGAGGAAAGAGAGAGAGAGAGAGAGAGACAGAGACCATAATAATGGTATTGGTATCAGATGCATTGTGGAGAAGGGCAGGCTGATTTCTCCCATCTTCCTGTGATTGTGACGGAGACATTAGGCGGGTCGAGGGTCAGGCTAAGAGGAGACAGCATTGTGTTCAAACTGTCACGCATCACCACCTAGTTTGACATGCACAGGCCCGTTTGTTGTCTGTCCAAACATGCAAATTGCAGACTGCTGTCACGCAGCGGCGGATATGCGGAGTGAGATGAGACCACCTGACCACCTGTAACCAGTGAATAGAGTGATGGACAAGCATTCAGCTCTGCCATTCACAGCTCCTTCAGCCACTCACACAACACTGTCAAATATCTATTCTAATTATTCAAGAGCAGGGAAGTGGAGTGATGGGGAGATCTGAGCTGCAGCAGGTAATGGGGCTGCAGGCTGGAGACAGCTGAGGGTCAGAGTGACGTTATATTGGATCCAGGACTATAGTCGTTAGGTAGATAGGGTCCAGGACTATAGTCGTTAGGTAGATAGGGTCCAGGACTATAGTCGTTAGGTAGATAGGGTCCAGGACTATAGTCGTTAGGTAGATAGGGTCCAGGACTATAGTCGTTAGGTAGATAAGGTCCAGGACTATAGTCGTTAGGTAGATAGGGTCCAGGACTCTAGTCGTTAGGTATATAGGGTCCAGGACTATAGTCGTTAGGTAGATAGGGTTCAGGACTATAGTCGTTAGGTATATAGGGTCCAGGACTATAGTCGTTAGGTAGATAGGGTCCAGGACTATAGTCGTTAGGTAGATAGTGTCCAGGACTATAGTCGTTAGGTAGATAGGGTCCAGGACTATAGTCGTTAGGTAGATAGGGTCCAGGACTACAGTCGTTAGGTAGATAGGATCCAGGACTATAGTCGTTAGGTAGATAGGGTCCAGGACTACAGTCGTTAGGTAGATAGGATCCAGGACTATAGTCACTGGCTTCCTGTTAAGGCAAGGGCTGATTTCAAGGTTTTACTGCTAACCTACAAAGCATTACATGGGCTTGCTCCTACCTATCTTTCCGATTTGGTCCTGCCGTACATACCTACACGTACGCTACGGTCACAAGACGCAGGCCTCCTAATTGTCCCTAGAATTTCTAAGCAAACGGCTGGAGGTAGGGCTTTCTCCTATAGAGCTCCATTTTTATGGAATGGTCTGCCTAACAATGTGAGAGACGCAGACTCAGTCTCAACCTTTAAGTCTTTACTGAAGACTTATCTCTTCAGTAGGTCCTATGATTAAGTATAGTCTGGCCCAGGAGTGTGAAGGTGAACAGAAAGGCCTGGAGCAACGAACCGCCCTTGCTGTCTCTGCCTTGCCGGTTCCCCTCTTTCCACTGGGATTCTCTGCCTCTAACCCTTTTACAGGGGCTGAGTCACTGGCCTACTGGTGTTCTTCCATGCCGTCCATGGGAGGGGTGCGTCACTTGAGTGGGTTGAGTCACTGACGTGGTCTTCCTGTCTGGGTTGGCGCCCCCCTTGGGTTGTGCCATGGCGGAGATCGTTGTGGGCTATACTCGGCCTTGTCTTAGGACGGTAAGTTGGTGGTTGGAGACATCCCTCTAGTGGTGTGGGGGCTGTGCTTTGGCAAAGTGGGTGGGGTTATATCCTGCCTGTTTGGCCCTGTCCGGGGTATCATCGGATGGGGCCACAGTGTCTTCTGATCCCTCCTGTCTCAGCCTCCAGTATTTATGCTGCAGTAGTTTATGTGTCGGGGGGCTAGGGTCAGTCTGTTACATCTGGAGTATTTCTCTTGTCTTATCCGGTGTCCTGTGTGAATTTAAATATGCTCTCTCTAATTCTCTCTTTCTCTCTTTCTGTCTTTCTCTCGGAGGACCTGAGCCCTAGGACCATGCCTCAGGACTACCTGGTATGATGACTCCTTGCTGTCCCCAGTCCACCTGGCCGTGCTGCTGCTCCAGTTTCAACTGTTCTGCCTGCGGCTATGGAACCCTGACCTGTTCACCGGACGTGCTTGTTGCACCCTCGACAACTACTATGATTATTATTATTTGACCATGCTGGTCATTTATGAACATTTTAACATCTTGACCATGTTCTGTTATAATATCCACCCGGCACAGCCAGAAGAGGACTGGCCACCCCTCATAGCCTGGTTCCTCTCTAGGTTTCTTCCTAGGTTTTTGGCCTTTCTAGGGAGTTTTTCCTAGGGAGTTTTTCCTAGCCACCGTGCTTCTTTCACATGCTTTGCTTGCTGTTTGGGGTTTTAGGCTGAGTTTCTGTACAGCACTTTGAGAATATCAGCTGATGTACGAAAGGCTATATAAATAAATTTGATTTGATTTGATTTGATAGTCGTTAGGTAGATAGGGTCCAGGACTATAGTCGTTAGGTAGATAGGGTCCAGGACTACAGTCGTTAGGTAGATAGGGAACAGGACTATAGTCGTTAGGTAGATAGGGTCCAGGACTATAGTCGTTAGGTAGATAGGATCCAGGACTATAGTCATTAGGTAGATAGGGTCCAGGACTATAGTCGTTAGGTAGATAGGGTCCAGGACTATAGTCGTTAGGTAGATAGGGAACAGGACTATAGTCGTTAGGTAGATAGGGTCCAAGACTATAGTCGTTAGGTAGCTGTCTTTATATAGGGTCCAGGACTACAGTCGTTAGGTAGATAGGGTCCAGGACTATAGTCGTTAGGTAGATAGGGTCCAGGACTATAGTCGTTAGGTATATAGTGTCCAGGACTATAGTCGTTAGGTATATAGTGTCCTCATAGCCTGGTTCCTCTCTAGGTTTCTTCCTAGGTTTTTGGCCTTTCTAGGGAGTTTTTCCTAGGGAGTTTTTCCTAGCCACCGTGCTTCTTTCACATGCTTTGCTTGCTGTTTGGGGTTTTAGGCTGAGTTTCTGTACAGCACTTTGAGAATATCAGCTGATGTACGAAAGGCTATATAAATAAATTTGATTTGATTTGATTTGATAGTCGTTAGGTAGATAGGGTCCAGGACTATAGTCGTTAGGTAGATAGGGTCCAGGACTATAGTCGTTAGGTAGATAGGATCCAGGACTATAGTCATTAGGTAGATAGGGTCCAGGACTATAGTCGTTAGGTAGATAGGGTCCAGGACTATAGTCGTTAGGTAGATAGGGAACAGGACTATAGTCGTTAGGTAGATAGGGTCCAAGACTATAGTCGTTAGGTAGCTGTCTTTATATAGGGTCCAGGACTATAGTCGCTAGGTAGATAGGGTCCAGGACTATAGTCGTTAGGTAGATAGGATCCAGGACTATAGTCGTTAGGTAGATAGTGTCCAGGACTATAGTCGTTAGGTAGATAGGGTCCAGGACTATAGTCGTTAGGTAGTTATAGGGAACAGGACTATAGTCGTTAGGTAGATAGGGTCCAAGACTATAGTCGTTAGGTAGCTGTCTTTATATAGGGTCCAGGACTACAGTCGTTAGGTAGATAGGGTCCAGGACTATAGTCGTTAGGTAGATAGGGTCCAGGACTATAGTCGTTAGGTAGATAGGGTCCAGGACTATAGTCGTTAGGTAGATAGGGTCCAGGACTATAGTCGTTAGGTAGATAGGGAACAGGACTATAGTCGTTAGGTAGATAGGGTCCAGGACTATAGTCGTTAGGTAGCTGTCTTTATATAGGGTCCAGGACTACAGTCGTTAGGTAGTATAGGGTCCAGGACTATAGTCGTTAGGTAGATAGGGTCCAGGACTATAGTCGTTAGGTAGATAGGGTCCAGGACTACAGTCGTTAGGTATATAGTGTCCAGGACTATAGTCGTTAGGTAGCTGTCTTTATATAGGGTCCAGGACTATAGTCGTTAGGTAGATAGGGTCCAGGACTATAGTCGTTAGGTAGATAGGGTCCAGGACTATAGTCGTTAGGTAGCTGTATTTATATAGGGTCCAGGACTATAGTCGTTAGGCAGATAGGGTCCAGGACTATAGTCGTTAGGTAGATAGGGTCCAGGACTATAGTCGTTAGGTAGCTGTATTTATATAGGGTCAAGCACTATAGTCGTTAGGTAGATAGGGTCCAGGACTATAGTCGTTAGGTAGCTGTATTTATATAGGGTCCAGGACTATAGTCGTTAGGTAGATAGGGTCCAGGACTACAGTCGTTAGGTAGATAGGGTCCAGGACTACAGTCGTTAGGTAGCTGTCTTTATATAGGGTCCAGGACTATAGTCGTTAGGTAGATAGTGTCCAGGACTATAGTCGTTAGGTAGATAGGGTCCAGGACTACAGTCGTTAGGTAGATAGGGTCCAGGACTATAGTCGTTAGGTAGCTGTATTTATATAGGGTCCAGGACTATAGTCGTTTGGTATATAGGGTCCAGCACTATAGTCGTTAGGTAGATAGGGTCCAGGACTACAGTCGTTAGGTAGATAGGGTCCAGGACTACAGTCGTTAGGTAGATAGGGTCCAGGACTATAGTCGTTAGGTAGATAGCATCCAGGACTATAGTCGTTAGGTAGCTGTCTTTATATAGGGTCCAGGACTATAGTCGTTAGGTAGATAGGGTCCAGGACTATAGTCGTTAGGTAGATAGGATCCAGGACTATAGTCGTTAGGTAGCTGTTTTTATATAGGATCCAGGACTATAGTCGTTAGGTAGATAGGATCCAGGACTATAGTCGTTAGGTTGATAGGGTCCAGGACTATAGTCGTTAGGTAGATAGGGTCCAGGACTATAGTCGTTAGGTAGATGTTTCTAATTAGGGTCGTTAGGTAGATGTTTCTAATTAGGGTCGTTAGGTAGATGTTTCTAATTAGGGTCGTTAGGTTGATTGTATGGAACTGGTCCTTGTCCCTGTGACCTTCCTCTGAAATACACACAAAGAAATATCTCACTGTTGTTCAGAAATATACTAATTCAAACATCTTTATGTACCTGTACTTTAGTTTCTATATCCTGTGTCATTTTGCATTGCTGTTTACCGTAGACTGAATAAGCAGGATAAATCAGGTATTATATTAGAAAGTGGTTGTTTTATACTGAAGGACGTGTATTCCTCTGTATTCTACTGTAACCTTAGGTTCTTCTATTACCTCGCTGTTCTGTTCCTCCATTGAGGTATGTTGAGGTGTTTTAGCATATCATCCAGGATCTGAAGAACAGCCATTGGCTGGCAGGTTAGAGGTTATAGGTCAGAGGAGACATGTGACGTGTGTGTGTGTGTGTGTGTTATTCCGTCCCCGGCCCGAGTCTGTATGGATGACACCTATAGAGAACAGGGAATGAGACTGTAAATGAGGCTGGAGATCAGCCTGAAGCCTGGTTGGTTAATCCAACACCATGTGACCCACCCTGCCAGGTCCCCTTTCTCTCTCTCTCTCTCTCTCTCTCACTCTCTCTCTCTCTCTCTCTCTCTCTCTCTCTCTCTCTCTCATTAATTATCATCCAGCTTCCCCCCCCCCCCCCCCCCTCCCCCCCCCCCCTCCCCCTCCCCCCCCCCTCCCCCCCTCCCCCACTTCCCCCCCCCCACCCACCCTCCTCCCCCCCCCCTCCCGGACGCCCTGGCCGTGTGTGGCATGTGGCGATATCTCATTCAGGATGTTTTGAAGACAGAAGTTAAAAGAATAATCGTATTCCCCCAAGACACCGACTGAACTGATGAAGGACACGAGAAAGGAGAGAATCAACCCACCAATTAATTTCATGTGTAGCTACAGTACGTACTGACTCCCAGTCAGTTTAAACTACAGTACGTACTGACTCCCAGTCAGTTTAAACTACAGTACGTACTGACTCCCAGTCAGTTTAAACTACAGTACGTACTGACTCCCAGTCAGTTTAAACTACAGTGCGTACTGACTCCCAGTCAGTTTAAACTACAGTACGTACTGACTCCCAGTCAGTTTAAACTACAGTACGTACTGACTCCCAGTCAGTTTAAACTACAGTACTGACTCCCAGTCAGTTTAAACTACAGTACGTACTGACTCCCAGTCAGTTTAAACTACAGTACGTACTGACTCCCGGTCAGTTTAAACTACAGTACTGACTCCCAGTCAGTTTAAACTACAGGACGTACTGACTCCCAGTCAGTTTAAACTACAGGACGTACTGACTCCCAGTCAGTTTAAACTACAGGACGTACTGACTCCCAGTCAGTTTAAACTACAGTACGTACTGACTCCCAGTCAGTTTAAACTACAGTACGTACTGACTCCCAGTCAGTTTAAACTACAGTACTGACTCCCAGTCAGTTTAAACTACATTACGTACTGACTCCCAGTCAGTTTAAACTACAGTACGTACTGACTCCCAGTCAGTTTAAACTACAGTACGTACTGACTCCCAGTCAGTTTAAACTACAGTACTGACTCCCAGTCAGTTTAAACTACAGTACATACTGACTCCCAGTCAGTTTAAACTACAGTACGTACTGACTCCCAGTCAGTTTAAACTACAGGACGTACTGACTCCCAGTCAGTTTAAACTACAGTACATACTGACTCCCAGTCAGTTTAAACTACAGTACGTACTGACTCCCAGTCAGTTTAAACTACAGTACGTACTGACTCCCAGTCAGTTTAAACTACAGTACGTACTGACTCCCAGTCAGTTTAAACTACAGTACGTACTGACTCCCAGTCAGTTTAAACTACAGTACGTACTGACTCCCAGTCAGTTTAAACTACAGTACGTACTGACTCCCAGTCAGTCTGAACTACAGTACTGACTCCCAGTCAGTTTAAACTACAGTACTGACTCCCAGTCAGTTTAAACTACAGGACGTACTGACTCCCAGTCAGTTTAAACTACAGGACGTACTGACTCCCAGTCAGTTTAAACTACAGTACGTACTGACTCCCAGTCAGTTTAAACTACAGTACGTACTGACTCCCAGTCAGTTTAAACTACAGTACGTACTGACTCCCAGTCAGTTTAAACTCCAGTACGTACTGACTCCCAGTCAGTTTAAACTACAGTACGTACTGACTCCCGGTCAGTTTAAACTACAGTACGTACTGACTCCCAGTCAGTTTAAACTACAGTACGTACTGACTCCCGGTCAGTTTAAACTACAGTACGTACTGACTCCCAGTCAGTTTAAACTACAGGACGTACTGACTCCCAGTCAGTTTAAACTACAGTACGTACTGACTCCCAGTCAGTTTAAACTACAGTACGTACTGACTCCCAGTCAGTTTAAACTACAGTACGTACTGACTCCCAGTCAGTTTAAACTACAGTACCTACTGACTCCCAGTCAGTTTAAACTACAGTACGTACTGACTCCCAGTCAGTCTGAACTACAGTACTGACTCCCAGTCAGTTTAAACTACAGTACTGACTCCCAGTCAGTTTAAACTACAGGACGTACTGACTCCCAGTCAGTTTAAACTACAGGACGTACTGACTCCCAGTCAGTTTAAACTACAGGACGTACTGACTCCCAGTCAGTTTAAACTACAGTACGTACTGACTCCCAGTCAGTTTAAACTACAGTACGTACTGACTCCCAGTCAGTTTAAACTACAGTACGTACTGACTCCCAGTCAGTTTAAACTCCAGTACTGACTCCCAGTCAGTTTAAACTACAGTACGTACTGACTCCCGGTCAGTTTAAACTACAGTACGTACTGACTCCCAGTCAGTTTAAACTACAGTACGTACTGACTCCCGGTCAGTTTAAACTACAGTACGTACTGACTCCCGGTCAGTTTAAACTACAGTACGTACTGACTCCCAGTCAGTTTAAACTACAGCACTGACTCCCAGTCAGTTTAAACTACAGTACTGACTCCCAGTCAGTTTAAACTACAGTACATACTGACTCCCAGTCAGTTTAAACTACAGTACGTACTGACTCCCAGTCAGTTTAAACTACAGTACGTACTGACTCCCAGTCAGTTTAAACTACAGTACGTACTGACTCCCAGTCAGTTTAAACTACAGTACTGACTCCCAGTCAGTTTAAACTACAGTACGTACTGTATATCAGAGCGGTGTTGTCCCGTTAACGGGACCTTACCGTGTGTTCGGCTGCCAAATGATCCCTTCAACCTGGGGATTAGATTTACTACTTTAATGATAAGGGTAGAAAACCTCCTCATTATGCAATTTAGTTCAGTCAAACGTATTCAAACTCCACCTTTATTACCCCGGAGGTACTTTACATAAATTGAATAAATCTTCTGATACTCAGTGAAAATCAGACATATCAAAGCCTGTCCGTCTTTGAAGTGTGCTAGTCTAATTCCAAAACAGATTTCCATGATAAATAAATACATTATTTATGAATTGAGGGGGGAAAAAAAACAACAATAAAAATGCATGAAACATTTTCAGCCACGGAAATGTCAAGAGAGAGAACGACAGAGTGTGGAGCGAGTCTGAAGCAGCCAGTCTGACAGAGTCCCTCGTAGAGCGGTCTGAAGCAGCCTGACAGAGCTCCTCATAGAGCGGTCTGAAGCAGTCTGACAGAGCTCCTCGTAGAGCGTTCTGAAGCAGTCTGACAGAGCCCCTCGTAGAGCGGTCTGAAGCAGTCTGACAGAGCTCCTCGTAGAGCGGTCTGAAGCAGTCTGACAGAGCCCCTCGTAAAGCGGTCTGAAGCAGTCAGTCTGACAGAGCCCCTCGTAGAGCGGTCTGAAGCAGTCTGTCTGACAGAGCCCCTCGTAGAGCGGTCTGAAGCAGTCAGTCTGACAGAGCCCCTCGTAGAGCGGTCTGAAGCAGTCTGACAGAGCCCCTCGTAGAGCGGTCTGAAGCAGCCTGACAGAGCCCCTCGTAGAGCGGTCTGAAGCAGTCTGACAGAGCTCCTCGTAGAGCGGTCTGAAGCAGTCATCTGACAGAGCCCCTCGTAGAGCGGTCTGAAGCAGTCTGTCTGACAGAGCCCCTCGTAGAGCGGTCTGAAGCAGTCTGTCTGACAGAGCCCCTCGTAGAGCGGTCTGAAGCAGTCTGTCTGACAGAGCCCCTCGTAGAGCGGTCTGAAGCAGTCTGACAGAGCCCCTCGTAGAGCGGTCTGAAGCAGTCTGACAGAGCCCCTCGTAGAGCGGTCTGAAGCAGCCTGACAGAGTCCCTCGTAGAGCGGTCTGAAGCAGTCTGACAGACACTTTTCAATTCTACTCTTCAGACTACTGTTCATTCTGACTACCTGACTCCTAATCTGTTGTAGGACCCCTAGTGTTTTGATTATATTCTGAACTGAAATATAAACTCAATAAGATTTTACTTACTTTCAGTTCATATTCAGGAATTCAGTCAATTTAAATAAATTCCTTAGACCTTAATCTATGGATTTCACAGGACTGGGAATACAGATATGCATCTGTTGATCACAGGTACACTAAATGGCTGTAACGAGGGTCGTATGAAGGGGACCAAGGCGTAAAGTGCTCATATTTCTTTTAATGACGACACTTAAACAAAAATAACAAAAACGACTACCCACAAAACCCAATGGAAAAAAACAGGCTGCCTAAGTATGGTTCCTAATTAGAGACAACGATAGACAGCTGTCTCTGGTTAGGAACCATACTCGGCCCAACATAAAGAAATACAAAACATAGAAACTGAACATAGAAATACAAAAACAGACAAACACCCCCTGTCACGCCCTGACCTACTCTACCATAGAAAATAACAACTTACTACAGTCAGGACGTGACAATGGCCAAAAGTATGTGGACATCTACTCGTCGAACATCTCATTCCAAAATCATGGGCATTAATATGGAGTTGGTCCCCCCTTTACTGCTATAAAAGCCTCCACTCTTCTGGGAAGGCTTTCCACCAGATGTTGGAACATTGCTGCTGGGACTGTCTTCCATTCAGTCACAAGAGCATTAGTGAGGTGGGGGACTGATGTTGGGCGATTAGACCTGGCTCGCAGTCGGCGTTCCAATTCATCCCGAAAGCTTTTCGATGGGGTTAAGGTCAGGGCTCTGTGCAGGCCATTCAAGTTCTTCCACACTGATCTCGACAAACCGTTTCTGTATGGACCTCGCTTTGTGCACGGGGGCATTGTCATGCTGAAACAGGAAAGGGCCTTCCCCAAACTGTTGCCACAAAGTTGGAAGCACAGAATCGTCTAGAATGTCATTGTATGCTGTAGCGTTAAGATTTCCCTTCACTGGATCTAAGGGACCCGAACCATGAAAAACAGCCCCAGACCATTATTCCTCCTCCACCAAACTTTACAGTTGGCCCTATGTATTGGGGCAGGTAGTGTTCTCCTCGCATCCGCCGAACCCAGATTCATCCGCCAAACCCAGATTCATCCGTCGGACTGCCAGAAGGTGAAGCGTGATTCATCACTCCAGAGAACGTGTTTCCACTGCTCCAGAGTACAATGGCGGCGAGCTTTACACCACTCCAACCAATGCTTTGCATTGCACATGGTGATCTTAGGCTTGTGTGCGGCTGCTCGGCCATGGAAACCCATTTCATGAAACTTCCGACTAACAGTTATCGTGCTGATGTTGCTTCCAGAGGCAGTTTGGAACTCGGTAGTGAGTGATGCAACTGAGGACAGACGATTTTTACGCGCTTCGCACTTCAGCAGTCGGAGGTCCCGTTCTGTGAGTTTGTGTGGCCTACCACTTCCCGGCTGAGCCGTTGTTGCTCCTAGACGTTTCCACTTCACAATAGCAGCACTTACAATTGACAGGGGCAGCTTTACCAGCGCAGAAATCTGACGAACTGACTTGTTGGAAAGGTGGCGTCCTGTGACTGTGCCATGTTGAATGTTACTGAGCTCTTCAGGAAGGCCGTTCTATTGCCAATGTTTGTCTATGGAGATTGCATGGCTGTGTGCTCAGTTTTAAACACCTGTCAGCAAACGGTGTGGCTGAAATAGCCGAATCCACTCATTTTATAGGGTGTCCACATACGTTTGTATATACAGTGTACCTTTTAAAAAAAAGTAGGGCCGTGAATCAGAAAACCAGTGGCCTTTTATTGTCCCCAACACAAGGTGCACCTGTGTAATGATCCTGCCGTTTAATCAGCTTCTTGATATGCCACACCTGTCAGGTGGACGGATTATCTTGTCAATGTTCACCAACATTGATGTAAACACATTTTGTGAATTACATTCGAGAGAAATATGCTTTTTGTTATTAAAATAATGAACATTTCTGGGATCTTTCATTTCAGCTCATGAAACATGGGACCAACACTTTACAATGTTGCATTGATATTGTTATTCCAGCGTAGAGTAAATATACGACCTCTTGGTGATGTTATTCAGGAAAACAATGTCAACCTGGTTTGGTATCTCATGTTCATCTCTGCTGGTCAAACCTTCAACATGGATGTGACACTACGATGCTTTCGGCTGAACTTTACTTCCTGCATCTCAACGGTCAGTTGAATCGGAGTTAGATACAAAGGGGGGGGTTGGCCGTCCGACAGGCCTGATTACCCAGCAGGGCCAAGATGAACACGGTTACCACGGTGATTACCCGGCGCACCGGCAGGGCCAAGATGAACACGGTTACCACAGTGTGTTGATAGCTCACATAGCATGCAGATAGCTAACATAGCATGCAGATAGCTAACGTAGCATGCAGATAGCTAACATAGGATGCAGATAGTTAACATGGCATGCAGATAGCTAACATAGCATGCAGATAGTTAACATAGCATGCAGATAGCTAACGTAGCATGCAGATAGTTAACATGGCATGCAGATAGCTAACATAGCATGCAGATAGTTAACATAGCATGCAGATAGCTCACATAGCATGCAGATAGTTAACATAGGATGCAGATAGTTAACATGGCATGCAGATAGCTAACATAGCATGCAGATAGTTAATATAGCATGCAGATAGCTAACGTAGCATGCAGATAGTTAACATGGCATGCAGATAGCTAACATAGCATGCAGATAGTTAATATAGCATGCAGATAGCTAACGTAGCATGCAGATAGTTAACATGGCATGCAGATAGCTAACATAGCATGCAGATAGCTCACATAGCATGCAGATAGTTAACATAGCATGCAGATAGCTAACATAGCATGCAGATAGCTCACATAGCATGCAGATAGTTAACATAGCATGCAGATAGCTAACATAGCATGCAGATAGCTCACATAGCATGCAGATAGTTAACATAGCATGCAGATAGCTAACATAGCATGCAGATAGTTAACATAGCATGCAGATAGCTAACATAGCATGCAGATAGTTAACATAGCATGCAGATAGTTAACATAGCATGCAGATAGTTAACATAGCATGCAGATAGTTAACATAGCATGCAGATAGTTAACATAGCATGCAGATAGCTAACATAGCATGCAGATAGTTAACATAGCATGCAGATAGCTAACATAGCATGCAGATAGCTAACATAGCATGCAGATAGTTAACATAGCATGCAGATAGCTAACATAGCATGCAGATAGTTAACATAGCATGCAGATAGTTAACATAGCATGCAGATAGCTAACATAGCATGCAGATAGTTAACATAGCATGCAGATAGTTAACATAGCATGCAGATAGCTCACATAGCATGCAGATAGCTCACATAGCATGCAGATAGTTAACATAGCATGCAGATAGCTAACATAGCATGCAGATAGCTAACATAGCATGCTTTTACTGTGGCCACACAGCAGGCGTTCTGCCTTTTGAAGTCCCCCAGGTTCCAGAGATGGAAAAACGGCTTCCATTCACTGAATAAACTACACAATAGATTATCTAAAATCAGACTGTGAGACGAGTCGTTCCACAGAGCTGTATTCTGACCGTGGAGACAGAACCTGACCTACGTTATGACGAGTCGTTCCACAGAGCTGTATTCTGACCGTGGAGACAGAACCTGACCTACGTTATGACGAGTCGTTCCACAGAGCTGTATTCTGACCGTGGAGACAGAACCTGACCTACGTTATGACGAGTCGTTCCACAGAGCTGTATTCTGACCGTGGAGACAGAACCTGACCTACGTTGTGACGAGTCGTTCCACAGAGCTGTATTCTGACCGTGGAGACAGAACCTGACCTACGTTGTGACAGCGGATCGATATTCAACCCTGTCTTTTCACGTGTTGTCAATGGAATGTCCAACATATATCATACTGCAACACATCATACTGCAACACATCATACTGCAACACATCATACTGCAACACTGTCTAGTCATCATACTGCAACACATCATACTGCAACACAGCCTAGTCATCATACTGCAACACAGTCTAGTCATCATACTGCAACACAGCCTAGTCATCATACTGCAACACAGCCTAGTCATCATACTGCAACACAGCCTAGTCATCATACTGCAACACAGCCTAGTGTAAACATGTGTTGTTGTCATCATACTGCAACACAGTCTAGTGTAAACATGTGTTGTCATCATCATACTGCAACACAGTCTAGTGTAAACATGTGTTGTCATCATCATACTGCAACACAGTCTAGTGTAAACATGTGTTGTCATCATCATACTGCAACACAGTCTAGTGTAAACATGTGTTGTTGTCATCATACTGCAACACAGTCTAGTGTAAACATGTGTTGTCATCATCATCATACTGCAACACAGTCTAGTGTAAACATGTGTCATCATCATACTGCAACACAGTCTAGTGTAAACATGTGTCATCATTATACTGCAACACAGTCTAGTGTAAACATGTGTTGTCATCATCATACTGCAACACAGTCTAGTGTAAACATGTGTTGTCATCATCATCATACTGCAACACAGTCTAGTGTAAACATGTGTTGTCATCATCATACTGCAACACAGTCTAGTGGAAACATGTGTTGTTGTCATCATCATACTGCAACACAGTCTAGTGTAAACATGTGTTGTCATCATCATACTGCAACACAGTCTAGTGTAAACATGTGTTGTCATCATCATACTGCAACACAGTCTAGTGTAAACATGTGTTGTCATCATCATACTGCAACACAGTCTAGTGTAAACATGTGTTGTCATCATCATCATACTGCAACACAGTCTAGTGTAAACATGTGTCATCATTATACTGCAACACAGTCTAGTGTAAACATGTGTCATCATTATACTGCAACACAGTCTAGTGTAAACATGTGTTGTCATCATCATACTGCAACACAGTCTAGTGTAAACATGTGTTGTCATCATCATACTGCAACACAGTCTAGTGTAAACATGTGTTGTTGTCATCATACTGCAACACAGTCTAGTGTAAACATGTGTTGTCATCATCATCATACTGCAACACAGTCTAGTGTAAACATGTGTCGTCATTATACTGCAACACAGTCTAGTGTAAACATGTGTCATCATTATACTGCAACACAGTCTAGTGTAAACATGTGTTGTTGTCATCATACTGCAACACAGTCTAGTGTAAACATGTGTCGTCATCATACTGCAACACAGTCTAGTGTAAACATGTGTCATCATCATACTGCAACACAGTCTAGTGTAAACATGTGTTGTCATCATCATCATACTGCAACACAGTCTAGTGTAAACATGTGTGTTCATCATCATACTGCAACACAGTCTAGTGTAAACATGTGTCTCATCATCATACTGCAACACAGTCTAGTGTAAACATGTGTTGTCATCATCATATACTGCAACACAGTCTAGTGTAAACATGTGTTGTCATCATACTGCAACACAGTCTAGTGTAAACATGTGTTGTTGTCATCATCATACTGCAACACAGTCTAGTGTAAACATGTGTTGTCATCATCATCATACTGCAACACAGTCTAGTGTAAACATGTGTTGTCATCATCATACTGCAACACAGTCTAGTGTAAACATGTGTCATCATCATACTGCAACACAGTCTAGTGTAAACATGTGTCATCATCATACTGCAACACAGTCTAGTGTAAACATGTGTTGTCATCATCCTCATACTGCAACACAGTCTAGTGTAAACATGTGTCATCATTATACTGTCTTGGAAATCCGTGTTTCTGCATGCCATGACGAAGTTGCGCACCTGCTTAAATCGGTTTCCTATTGAACATACTTCTTTCTGAAATAAATATTATAGTTTGATTACATTTCAGGGTGTCTGAGGAGTCAATAGAAAAGTTTAGATTTTCGTATTCCTTTCTCTGCAAGTTGAACGAGTGGATTTGCTCAAATCGATGGCGCCAACTAAACAGACATTTTGAGATATAAAGAAGGATTTTATCTAACAAAACGACACTACATGTTATAGCTGGGACCCTTTGGATGACAAATCAGAGGAAGATTTAGAAAAAGTTAAGTGAATATTTAATCGTTATATGTGAATGTATGAAACCTGTGCCGGTGGAAAAATATTTTGATGTCGGGAGCCATCCTCAAGAAATCGCATGGCATGTTTTCGCTGTAATAGCTACTGTAAATCGGACAGTGCAGTTAGATTAACAAGAATTTAAGCTTTCAGCAGATATAAGACACTTATATGTACCTAAATGTTTAAAATCCAAATTATTCCTGATAATTTATTTGAATTACTCCCCATCCAGGTTCACTGGAGGTTGTCCCACTAGCGGGACACCGATCCTTAATTAAACTGCTAGGGACCTGGGGATTGTTTACATATATAAATATAAAAAACACTTTGTTTCCTATAGGGCAAAAAACAGCTAATTACAAATGGAAACAAATTGAAAATGTAAATGAATGAAACAGAGTAAATACCTGTGGCTACATTACAAAGGGGCCTGTCGGGCATAAATAATGGACCTCTGAGAGGGATCATTCAACCTGTGGGACCACAAGGTTACAGCTGTAGGAGCTGGGACGGCTAACAGCGTGGAAATTATTTACGTGGGAGAATCCATCTTCATCATCTGAGCCTCACCTTCATCTCCATCACACATAATTAAAGGAAGGTCAGTGTCTCCCCACTCATCCTTCCACCTACTCCTCGTCCCTCACCCCCCACTTATTTACATAATAAATCACATCCATACACTAAGGGGGGGGGGTTGTTGACACAAACAGACTGCAACTACCAAACTAGGCTCAGACAAAGACTGATCCTAGTTACTGATCTGCTACAGTCAGACTGATCCTAGTTACTGATCTACTACAGTCATACTGATCCTAGTTACTGATCTGCTACAGTCAGACTGATCCTAGTTACTGATCTACTACAGTCATACTGATCCTAGTTACTGATCTACTACAGTCAGACTGATCCTAGTTACTGATCTACTACAGTCAGACTGATCCTAGTTACTGATCTACTACAGTCAGACTGATCCTAGTTACTGATCTACTACAGTCATACTGATCCTAGTTACTGATCTGCTACAGTCAGACTGATCCTAGTTACTGATCTACTACAGTCATACTGATCCTAGTTACTGATCTGCTACAGTCAGACTGATCCTAGTTACTGATCTACTACAGTCAGACTGATCCTAGTTACTGATCTACTACAGTCAGACTGATCCTAGTTACTGATCTACTACAGTCATACCAAGACTGATCCTAGTTACTGATCTGCTACAGTCATACTGATCCTAGTTACTGATCTACTACAGTCAGACTGATCCTAGTTACTGATCTACTACAGTCATACTGATCCTAGTTACTGATCTACTACAGTCAGACTGATCCGAGTTACTGATCTACTACAGTCATACCAAGACTGATCCTAGTTACTGATCGACTACAGTCATACTGATCCTAGTTACTGATCTACTACAGTCATACTGATCCTAGTTACTGATCTACTACAGTCAGACGGATCCTAGTTACTGATCTACTACAGTCAGACTGATCCTAGTTACTGATCTACTACAGTCATACCAAGACTGATCCTAGTTACTGATCGACTACAGTCATACTGATCCTAGTTACTGATCTACTACAGTCATACTGATCCTAGTTACTGATCTACTACAGTCAGACTGATCCTAGTTACTGATCTACTACAGTCATACTGATCCTAGTTACTGATCTACTACAGTCAGACTGATCCTAGTTACTGATCTACTACAGTCATACCAGACTGATCCTAGTTACTGATCTGCTACAGTCATACTGATCCTAGTTACTGATCTACTACAGTCATACTGATCCTAGTTACTGATCTACTACAGTCAGACTGATCCTAGTTACTGATCTACTACAGTCATACTGATCCTAGTTACTGATCTACTACAGTCATACTGATCCTAGTTACTGATCTACTACAGTCATACTGATCCTAGTTACTGATCTACTACAGTCAGACTGATCCTAGTTACTGATCTACTACAGTCATACCAAGACTGATCCTAGTTACTGATCTACTACAGTCATACCAAGACTGACCCTAGTTACTGATCTACTACAGTCAGACTGATCCTAGTTACTGATCTACTACAGTCATACCAAGACTGATCCTAGTTACTGATCTACTACAGTCATACCAAGACTGATCCTAGTTACTGATCTACTACAGTCATACTGATCCTAGTTACTGATCTACTACAGTCATACCAAGACTGATCCTAGTTACTGATCTGCTACAGTCATACTGATCCTAGTTACTGATCTGCTACAGTCAGACTGATCCTAGTTACTGATCTACTACAGTCATACTGTCCTAGGGCTACAGTCAGACTGATCCTAGTTACTGATCTACTACAGTCATACTGATCCTAGTTACTGATCTACTACAGTCATACTGATCCTAGTTACTGATCTACTACAGTCATACCAAGACTGATCCTAGTTACTGATCTGCTACAGTCATACCAAGACTGATCCTAATTACTGATCTACTACAGTCATACTGATCCTAGTTACTGATCTACTACAGTCATACCAAGACTGATCCTAGTTACTGATCTACTACAGTCATACTGATCCTAGTTACTGATCTACTACAGTCATACCAAGACTGATCCTAGTTACTGATCTACTACAGTCAGACTGATCCTAGTTACTGATCTACTACAGTCAGACTGATCCTAGTTACTGATCTACTGCAGTCATACCAAGCATTTCACTACGCTCACAATAACATCTGCTAACCATGTGTTCTTGGTTAAAAATTTGATTTTCATTTGATGAAACTGGCTCTCATGAGGACCGCCACAGGACAGGAAGACCCAGAGTTTCCTCTGCTGCAGAGGATAAGTTCATTAGAGTTACCAGCCTCAGAAATTGCAGCCCAAATAAATGCTGCACAGAGTTCAAGTAACAGACACATCTCAACATCAACTGTTCAGAGGAGACTGCGTGAATCAGGCCTTCATGGTCGAATTGCTGCAAAGGAACCACTACTAAAGGACACCAATAAGAAGAAGAGACTTGCTTGGGCCAAGAAACACGAGCAATGGACATTAGACCGGTGGAACTCTGTCCTTTGGTCTGATGAGTCCAAATTTGAGATTTTTGGTTCCAACCGTCATGTCTTTATGAGATGCAGAGTAGGTGAACGGATGATCTCCGCATGTGTGGTTCCCACCGTGAAGCATGGAGGAGGAGGTGTGATGGTGTAGGCTTTGCTTGTGACACTGTCAGTAATTTATTTAGAATTCAAGGCACATTTATCCAGCATGGCTACCACAGCATTCTGCAGCGATATGCCTTCCCATCTGGTTTGCGCTTAGTGGGACTATAATTTTGTTTTTCAACAGGAAAATGACCCAACACACGTCCAGGCTGTGTAAGAGCTATTTTACCAAGAAGGAGAGTGATGGAGTGCTGCATCAGATGACCTGGCCTCCACAATCACCCCACCTCAACCCAATTGAGATGGTTTGGGATGAGTTGGACTGCAGAGTGAAGGAAAAGCAGCCAACAAGTGCTCAGCATATGTGGGAACTCCTTCAAGTCTGTTGGAAAAGCATTCCAGGTGAAGCTGGTTGAGAGAATGCCAAGAGTGTGCAAAGCTGTCTTCAAGGCAAAGGGTGGCTAATTTGAAGAATCTCAAATATATTTTGATTTCTTTAACACTTTTTGGTTACTACATGATTCCATATGAGTTATTTCATAGTTTTAATGTCTTCACTATTATTCTACAATGTAGAAAATAGTACAAAATTAAGAAAAACCCCTGGAATGAGTAGGTGTGTCCAAACGTTTGACTGGTACTGTAATTACTGAAGGCTTCACGGTTAATAAAACAACCTTTGTTTAATGTACCATCAGTGTTTTGTTGTTTGTTAAATGTTGTTAAACGGGACCAACGTTCTAAACTAGTTTGATTTCACTCATATCTGTTTTACATCACTTCCCAATAGAAATCCAGAGAACACATGTATCTGTGTTGAGTTACCAGGAGGTACCGCGTGCTGTCTGTCCCTCTGGCGCGGTCTCAGTCATCAGCCAATTGATGTGATTGAACCAGTCCTTAGCCGTCAAAAAAGCAGAACAGCTCAATAGCATCTATATGCACTGAGCACTCTGGACAATGAGACCACACAGGCTGTTGCTTTGGCAATGAATTTCAATTCCACTAATTGTCTAGAAGTCATTATTAAATCTCTCAGAGGAGAGAACAGGTCCCAGGGAGAAGATAAAGCAGCGACGTGGAGCAGGATTCTGACTGACAATATCCTGCAGCACTCCGGATACATTAACTACTGTTGTCTTATCTCTCATATCATTAACTACTGTTGTTGTCTTATCTCCCATATCATTAACTACTGTTGTCTTATCTCTCATATCATTAACTACTGTTGTCTTATCTCTCTTATCATTAACTACTGTTGTTGTCTTAAATCTCTTATCATTAACTACTGTTGTTGTCTTATCTCTCTTATCATTAACTACTGTTGTCTTATCTCTCATATCATTAACTACTGTTGTTGTCTTATCTCTCATATCATTAACTACTGTTGTCTTATCTCTCTTATCATTAACTACTGTTGTTGTCTTAAATCTCTTATCATTAACTACTGTTGTTGTCTTATCTCTCTTATCATTAACTACTGTTGTCTTATCTCTCATATCATTAACTACTGTTGTTGTCTTATCTCTCATATCATTAACTACTGTTGTCTTATCTCTCTTATCATTTACTACTGTTGTCTTATCTGTCTTATCATTAACTACTGTTGTCTTATCTCTCATATCATTAACTACTGTTGTCTTATCGCTCATATCATTAACTACTGTTGTCTTATCTCTCTTATCATTAACTACTGTTGTCTTATCTCTCATATCATTAACTACTGTTGTTGTCTTATCTCTCATATCATTAACTACTGTTGTCTTATCTCTCTTATCATTAACTACTGTTGTTGTCTTATCTCTCATATCATTAACTACTGTTGTCTTATCTCTCTTATCATTAACTACTGTTGTAGTCTTATCTCTCATATCATTAACTACTGTTGTCTTATCTGTCTTATACTTAACTACTGTTGTTGTCTTATCTCTCTTATCAATAACTACTGTTGTCTTATCTCTCTTATCATTAACTACTGTTGTCTTATCTGTCTTATACTTAACTACTGTTGTTGTCTTATCTCTCATATCATTAACTACTGTTGTCTTATCTCTCATATCATTAACTACTGTTGTTGTCTTATCTCTCTTATCATTAACTACAGTTGTCTTATCTCTCATATCATTAACTACTGTTGTTGTCTTATCTCCCATATCATTAACTACTGTTGTCTTATCTCTCATATCATTAACTACTGTTGTCTTATCTCTCTTATCATTAACTACTGTTGTTGTCTTATCTCTCATAGGTCAGAGATCTGGCTGCATCTTCTCCTGAGACTATTTAACTATTGCTAATAGTCCGGGTAGCCATTTGATTAGCTGTTCCGGAGTCTCATGGCCTGGGGGTAGAAGTACTGGGCCGTACGCACTTCCCCCTGTAGCGCCTTGCGGTCGCAGGCCGAGCAGTTGCCGTACCAGGCGGTGATGCGACCAGTCAGGATGATTTCGACGGTGCAGCTGTTGAACTTTTAAGGGGATCTGATTACCCATGACAAATCTTTTCAGTCTCCTGAGGGGGAATAGGCTTTGTCGTGCCCTCTTCACCACTGTCTCGGTGTGTTTGGACCATTCTAGTTTGTTGGTGATGTGGACACCGAAGAACTTGAAGTTCTCAACCTGCTCCACTGCAGCCCCGTCGATGAGAAATGGGGGCGTGCTCGTTCCTCCTATTCCTGCAGTCCACAATCATCTCCTTTGTCTTGATCACGTTGAGGTAGAGGTTGTTGTCCTGTTACCACAGCGCCAGATCTCTGACCTCCTTCCTCCCCTCCTCATATGGCTGGTATAAACACACAGAACACTAGGGAACGCCTTGCTAACCTCATATGGCTGGTATAAACACACAGAACACTAGGGAACGCCTTGCTAACCTCATATGGCTGGTATAAACACACAGAACACTAGGGAACGCCTGCTAACCTCATATGGCTGGTATAAACACACAGAACACTAGGGAACGCCTTGCTAACCTCATATGGCTGGTATAAACACACAGAACACTAGGGAACGCCTTGCTAACCTCATATGGCTGGTATAAACACACAGAACACGAGGGAACGCCTTGCTAACCTCATATGGCTGGTATAAACACACAGAACACTAGGGAACGCCTGCTAACCTCATATGGCTGGTATAAACACACAGAACACTAGGGAACGCCTGCTAACCTCATATGGCTGGTATAAACACACAGAACACTAGGGAACGCCTTGCTAACCTCATATGGCTGGTATAAACACACAGAACACTAGGGAACGCCTTGCTAACCTCATATGGCTGGTATAAACACACAGAACACTAGGGAACGCCTTGCTAACCTCATATGGCTGGTATAAACACACAGAACACTAGGGAACGCCTTGCTAACCTCATATGGCTGGTATAAACACACAGAACACTAGGGAACGCCTTGCTAACCTCATATGGCTGGTATAAACACACAGAACACTAGGGAACGCCTTGCTAACCTCATATGGCTGGTATAAACACACAGAACACTAGGGAACGCCTTGCTAACCTCATATGGCTGGTATAAACACACAGAACACTAGGGAACGCCTTGCTGCTAACCTCATATGGCTGGTATAAACACACAGAACACTAGGGAACGCCTTGCTAACCTCATATGGCTGGTATAAACACACAGAACACTAGGGAACGCCTTGCTAACCTCATATGACTGGTATAAACACACAGAACACTAGGGAACGCCTGCTAACCTCATATGACTGGTATAAACACACAGAACACTAGGGAACGCCTTGCTAACCTCATATGGCTGGTATAAACACACAGAACACTAGGGAACGCCTTGCTAACCTCATATGACTGGTATAAACACACAGAACACTAGGGAAAGCCTTGCTAACCTCATATGGCTGGTATAAACACACAGAACACTAGGGAACGCCTTGCTGCTAACCTCATATGACTGGTATAAACACACAGAACACTAGGGAACGCCTGCTAACCTCATATGGCTGGTATAAACACACAGAACACTAGGGAACGCCTAGCTGCTAACCTCATATGACTGGTATAAACACACAGAACACTAGGGAACGCCTTGCTAACCTCATATGGCTGGTATAAACACACAGAACACTAGGGAACGCCTTGCTAACCTCATATGGCTGGTATAAACACACAGAACACTAGGGAACGCCTTGCTAACCTCATATGACTGGTATAAACACACAGAACACTAGGGAACGCCTGCTAACCTCATATGGCTGGTATAAACACACAGAACACTAGGGAACGCCTTGCTAACCTCATATGGCTGGTATAAACACACAGAACACTAGGGAACGCCTTGCTGCTAACCTCATATGGCTGGTATAAACACACAGAACACTAGGGAACGCCTGCTAACCTCATATGGCTGGTATAAACACACAGAACACTAGGGAACGCCCTGCTAACCTCATATGACTGGTATAAACACACAGAACACTAGGGAACGCCTGCTAACCTCATATGACTGGTATAAACACACAGAACACTAGGGAACGCCTTGCTAACCTCATATGGCTGGTATAAACACACAGAACACTAGGGAACGCCTTGCTAACCTCATATGGCTGGTATAAACACACAGAACACTAGCGAACGCCTGCTAACCTCATATGACTGGTATAAACACACAGAACACTAGCGAACGCCTTGCTAACCTCATATGGCTGGTATAAACACACAGAACACTAGGGAACGCCTTGCTAACCTCATATGGCTGGTATAAACACACAGAACACTAGGGAACGCCTGCTAACCTCATATCGCTGGTATAAACACACAGAACACTAGGACAGCACTGCCCTCACATGGAGAAACAGAGGTACTGCAGACAGACTCCCTCCAGGACAAAGCTGTGATTAACTGCCAGCCAGGAGCATACAGCAAATACAGCCATCTCCCCACTGTATTGATAACTGTGAAATCCCCCTGTATATAGACACAGAGGGTGAAATACTGTCAGTAATAGATTTAATGGGTTTAAGAGGGTTGAAGAGTAGCCATTACAGAAGAGACAGAGACTGAGGAAGGGCTGAGACCGAGGCAGGGCTGAGACTGAGGCAGGGCTGAGACTGAGGCAGGGCTGAGACAGGGCTGAGACCGAGGCAGGGCTGAGACTGAGGCAGGGCTGAGACAGGGCTGAGACCGAGGCAGGGCTGAGACTGAGGCAGGGCTGAGACAGGGCTGAAACTGAGGAAGGGCTGAGACTGAGGCAGGGCTGAGACTGAGGCAGGGCTGAGACTGAGGCAGGGGCTGAGACTGAGGCAGGGCTGAGACTGAGGCAGGGCTGAGAATGAGACAGGGCTGAGACTGGTCGGCTGAGCAGGGCTGAGACTGAGGCTGGGCTGAGACTGAGACAGGGACTGAGGAAGGGCTGAGACTGAGGCAGGGCTGAGACTGAGGCAGGGCTGAGACAGGGCTGAGACTGAGGAAGGGCTGAGACTGAGACAGGGACTGAGGAAGGGCTGAGACTGAGGAAGGGCTGAGACTGAGGCAGGGCTGAGACTGAGGCAGGGCTGAGACAGGGCTGAGACTGAGGCAGGGTTGAGACTGAGACAGGGCTGAGACTGAGGCAGGGTTGAGACTGAGACAGGGCTGAGACTGAGTCAGGGCTGAGACTGAGACAGGGCTGAGACTGAGACAGGGCTGAGACTGAGGCAGGGCTGAGACTGAGGCAGGGCTGAGACTGAGACAGGGCTGAGACAGGGCTGAGACTGAGGCAGGGGCTGAGACGGAGGCAGGGCTGAGATGGGGCTGAGACTGAGACAGGGCTGAGACTGAGGCAGGGCTGAGACTGAGGCAGGGCTGAGACTGAGACAGGGCTGAGACAGGGCTGAGACTGAGGCAGGGGCTGAGATGGAGGCAGGGCTGAGATGGGGCTGAGACTGAGACAGGGCTGAGACTGAGGCAGGGCTGAGACTGAGGCAGGGCTGAGACTGAGGCAGGGCTGAGACTGAGACTGAGGCAGGACTGAGACTGAGGCAAGGCTGAAACTGAGGTAGAGCTGAGACTGAGACAGGAATGAGACTGAGGCAGGGCTGAGACGGAGGCAGGACTGAGACTGAGGCAGGGCTGAGAATGAGTTAGGGCTGAGACAGAGGCAGGGCTGAGACTAAGGTAGGGCAGAGACTGAGGCAGGTCTGAGACTGAGGCAGGTCTGAGACTGAGGCAGGGCTGAGACTGAGGCAGGGCTGAGACTGAGGCAGGGCTGAGACTGAGGCAGGGCAGAGACTGAGGCAGGGCTGTGAATGAGGCAGGGCTGTGACTGAGACAGACAGGGCTGAGACAGAGGCAGGACTGAGACTGAGGAAGGGCTGTGACTGAGGCAGGACTGAGACTGAGGCAGGGCTGTGGCAGAGGCAGGGCTGAGGCAGAGGCAAGGCTGAGACTGAGGAAAGGCTGAGACTGAGGCAGGGCTGTGACTGAGGCAGGGCTGAGACTGAGACTGAGGCAGGGCTGAGACTGAGGCAGGGCTGAGACTGAGACTGAGGCAGAGGCAGGGCTGAGACTGAGGCAGGGCTGAGAGGGGGCTGAGACTGAGGCAGGGCTGAGACTGAGGCAGGGCTGAGACTGAGGAAGGGCTGAGACTGAGGAAGGGCTGTGACTGAGGCAGGGCTGAGACTGAGGCAGGGCTGAGAGGGGGCTGAGGCAGGGCTGAGAGGGGGCTGAGACAGGGCTGAGAGGGGGGGCTGATGCAGGGCTGAGAGGGGGCTGAGGCAGGGCTGAGAGGGGGCTGAGGCAGGGCTGAGAGGGGGCTGAGGCAGGGCTGAGAGGGGGCTGAGGCAGGGCTGAGAGGGGGGCTGAGGCAGGGGCTGAGAGGGGGCTGAGGCAGGGCTGAGAGGGGGGCTGAGGCAGGGCTGAGAGGGGGCTGAGGGCAGGGGCTGAGAGGGGGCTGAGGCAGGGGCTGAGAGGGGGGCTGAGGCAGGGCTGAGAGGGGGGCTGAGGCAGGGCTGAGAGGGGGCTGAGGCAGGGCTGAGAGGGGGGCTGCTGGGCAGGGCTGAGAGGGGGATGAGGCAGGGCTGAGAGGGGGCTGAGGCAGGGGCTGAGAGGGGGGCTGAGGCAGGGCTGAGAGGGGGCTGAGGCAGGGCTGAGAGGGGGGCTGAGAGGGGGCTGAGAGGGGGGCTGAGAGGGGGGCTGAGAGGGGGCTGAGACAGGGCTGAGAGGGGGGCTGAGGCAGGGCTGAGAGGGGGGCTGAGAGGGGGGCTGAGAGGGGGGCTGAGGCAGGGCTGAGAGGGGGCTGAGAGGGGGCTGAGAGGGGGGCTGAGAGGGGGCTGAGACAGGGCTGAGAGGGGGGCTGAGGCAGGGCTGAGAGGGGGGCTGAGAGGGGGCTGTCTCTGTATTGTCTGATTAGATCCCTGTAGAACGAAAGGGGAAACTCTTCTGGAATGATATGGCTGCGGTACAGAATAGGGATTTCAATGGTAATCATTTGAATTGATAAAGGAAACAATGGCTTAGTACGCTGGCAGAACAATTACATTCCTGGAGGATAATTACCGTAGAGGAAGTTAAATAGAGAGAGGATATGTTCCCAGGCAATCCTTACTACTGGTTATATACTGTTAGCCTCTCTCTCTCTGTCTCTATAGACAATCCTTACTACTGGTTATATACTGTTAGCCTCTCTCTCTCTGTCTCTATAGACAATCCTTACTACTGGTTATATACTATTACCCTCTCTCTCTGTCTCTATAGACAATCCTTACTACTACTGGTTATATACTGTTAGCCTCTCTCTCTCTGTCTCTATAGACAATCCTTACTACTGGTTATATACTGTTAGCCTCTCTCTCTCTGTCTCTATAGACAATCCTTACTACTACTGGTTATATACTGTTAGCCTCTCTCTCTCTGTCTCTATAGACAATCCTTACTACTGGTTATATACTGTTAGCCTCTCTCTCTCTGTCTCTATAGACAATCCTTACTACTACTGGTTATATACTGTTACCCTCTCTCTCTCTGTCTCTATAGACAATCCTTACTACTGGTTATATACTATTACCCTCTCTCTCTCTGTCTCTATAGACAATCCTTACTACTGGTTATATACTGTTACCCTCTCTCTCTCTGTCTCTATAGACAATCCTTACTACTACTGGTTATATACTATTACCCTCTCTCTCTCTGTCTCTATAGACAATCCTTACTACTACTGGTTATATACTATTACCCTCTCTCTCTCTGTCTCTATAGACAATCCTTACTACTACTGGTTATATACTATTACCCTCTCTCTCTGTCTCTATAGACAATCCTTACTACTACTGGTTATATACTGTTCTGTTACCCTCTCTCTCTGTCTCTATAGACAATCCTTACTACTACTGGTTATATACTATTACCCTCTCTCTCTCTGTCTCTATAGACAATCCTTACTACTGGTTATATACTGTTACCCTCTCTCTCTGTCTCTATAGACAATCCTTACTACTGGTTATATACTATTACCCTCTCTCTCTCTGTCTCTATAGACAATCCTTACTACTACTGGTTATATACTGTTCTGTTAGCCTCTCTCTCTGTCTCTATAGACAATCCTTACTACTACTGGTTATATACTATTACCCTCTCTCTCTCTGTCTCTATAGACAATCCTTACTACTACTGGTTATATACTATTACCCTCTCTCTCTCTGTCTCTATAGACAATCCTTACTACTACTGGTTATATACTGTTAGCCTCTCTCTCTGTCTCTATAGACAATCCTTACTACTGGTTATATACTGTTAGCCTCTCTCTCTCTGTCTCTATAGACAATCCTTACTACTACTGGTTATATACTGTTACCCTCTCTCTCTCTGTCTCTATAGACAATCCTTACTACTACTGGTTATATACTATTACCCTCTCTCTCTCTGTCTCTATAGACAATCCTTACTACTACTGGTTATATACTGTTAGCCTCTCTCTCTATGTCTCTATAGACAATCCTTACTACTGGTTATATACTGTTCTGTTAGCCTCTCTCTCTGTCTCTATAGACAATCCTTACTACTGGTTATATACTGTTACCCTCTCTCTCTGTCTCTATAGACAATCCTTACTACTACTGGTTATATACTGTTAGCCTCTCTCTCTCTGTCTCTATAGACAATCCTTACTACTGGTTATATACTATTACCCTCTCTCTCTCTGTCTCTATAGACAATCCTTACTACTACTGGTTATATACTGTTCTGTTAGCCTCTCTCTCTGTCTCTATAGACAATCCTTACTACTACTGGTTATATACTATTACCCTCTCTCTCTCTGTCTCTATAGACAATCCTTACTACTACTGGTTATATACTATTACCCCTCTCTCTCTGTCTCTATAGACAATCCTTACTACTACTGGTTATATACTGTTAGCCTCTCTCTCTGTCTCTATAGACAATCCTTACTACTATGGTTATATACTGTTAGCCTCTCTCTCTTGTCTCTATAGACAATCCTTACTACTACTGGTTATATACTGTTACCCCTCTCTCTCTGTCTCTATAGACAATCCTTACTACTACTGGTTATATACTATTACCCTCTCTCTCTCTGTCTCTATAGACAATCCTTACTACTACTGGTTATATACTGTTAGCCTCTCTCTCTATGTCTCTATAGACAATCCTTACTACTGGTTATATACTGTTCTGTTAGCCTCTCTCTCTGTCTCTATAGACAATCCTTACTACTGGTTATATACTGTTACCCTCTCTCTCTGTCTCTATAGACAATCCTTACTACTACTGGTTATATACTGTTAGCCTCTCTCTCTCTGTCTCTATAGACAATCCTTACTACTACTGGTTATATACTGTTAGCCTCTCTCTCTGTCTCTATAGACAATCCTTACTACTGGTTATATACTGTTAGCCTCTCTCTCTCTGTCTCTATAGACAATCCTTACTACTGGTTATATACTGTTAGCCTCTCTCTCTATCTCTATAGACAATCCTTACTACTACTGGTTATATACTGTTAGCCTCTCTCTCTGTCTCTATAGACAATCCTTACTACTGGTTATATACTGTTAGCCTCTCTCTCTCTGTCTCTATAGACAATCCTTACTACTTGGTTATATACTGTTAGCCTCTCTCTCTCTGTCTCTATAGACAATCCTTACTACTCGGTTATATACTGTTAGCCTCTCTCTCTCTGTCTCTATAGACAATCCTTACTACTACTGGTTATATACTGTTAGCCTCTCTCTCTGTCTCTATAGACAATCCTTACTACTACTGGTTATATACTGTTACCCTCTCTCTCTCTCTGTCTCTATAGACAATCCTTACTACTACTGGTTATATACTATTACCCTCTCTCTCTCTGTCTCTATAGACAATCCTTACTACTGGTTATATACTATTACCCTCTCTCTCTGTCTCTATAGACAATCCTTACTACTACTGGTTATATACTATTACCCTCTCTCTCTGTCTCTATAGACAATCCTTACTACTGGTTATATACTGTTACCCACTCTCTCTCTGTCTCTATAGACAATCCTTACTACTGGTTATATACTGTTAGCCTCTCTCTCTGTCTCTATAGACAATCCTTACTACTACTGGTTATATACTGTTACCCCCTCTCTCTCTGTCTCTATAGACAATCCTTACTACTACTGGTTATATACTATTACCCCCTCTCTCTCTGTCTCTATAGACAATCCTTACTACTACTGGTTATATACTATTACCCTCTCTCTCTCTGTCTCTATAGACAATCCTTACTACTGGTTATATACTGTTAGCCTCTCTCTCTCTGTCTCTATAGACAATCCTTACTACTGGTTATATACTGTTCTATTACCCTCTCTCTCTGTCTCTATAGACAATCCTTACTACTACTGGTTATATACTGTTAGCCTCTCTCTCTGTCTCTATAGACAATCCTTACTACTGGTTATATACTGTTCTATTACCCTCTCTCTCTGTCTCTATAGACAATCCTTACTACTACTGGTTATATACTGTTAGCCTCTCTCTCTGTCTCTATAGACAATCCTTACTACTGGTTATATACTGTTACCCTCTCTCTCTCTGTCTCTATAGACAATCCTTACTACTACTGGTTATATACTATTACCCCCTCTCTCTCTGTCTCTATAGACAATCCTTACTACTGGTTATATACTGTTAGCCTCTCTCTCTGTCTCTATAGACAATCCTTACTACTACTGGTTATATACTATTACCCTCTCTCTCTGTCTCTATAGACAATCCTTACTACTACTGGTTATATACTATTACCCTCTCTCTCTCTGTCTCTATAGACAATCCTTACTACTGGTTATATACTGTTACCCTCTCTCTCTCTGTCTCTATAGACAATCCTTACTACTACTGGTTATATACTGTTCTGTTACCCTCTCTCTCTGTCTCTATAGACAATCCTTATCACTGGTTATATACTGTTACCCTCTCTCTCTCTGTCTCTATAGACAATCCTTACTACTACTGGTTATATACTGTTAGCCTCTCTCTCTCTGTCTCTATAGACAATCCTTACTACTGGTTATATACTGTTACCCTCTCTCTCTCTGTCTCTATAGACAATCCTTACTACTGGTTATATACTGTTCTGTTACCCTCTCTCTCTCTCTCTCGTTCTCTCTGCCAGCTTCTCTCTCTCTGCTAGTCTCTCTCTGTTAGTCTCTCTCTCTCTCTCTCTCTCTCTCTCAGTCTCTCTATCTCTCACTCTCTCTCTTGAGTCCTATATCAACATAACCTGAAAGGCCACTCAGCAAGGAAGAAGCCACTGCTCCAAAACCGCCATAAAAAAGCCAGACTACGGTTTGCAACTGCACAAGGGGACAAAGATCGTACTTTTTGGAGAAATGTTGTCTGGTCTGATGAAACAAAAATAGAACTGTTTGGCCATAATGACCATCGTTATGTTTGGAGGAAAAAGGGGGAGGCTTGCAAGCCGAAGAACACCATCCCAACTGTGAAGCACGGGAGTGGCAGCATCATGTTGTGGGGGTGCTTTGCTGCAGGAGGAACTCTTGCACTTCACAAAAAGATGGTATCATGAGGAAGGAAAAAAATTATGTGGACACATTGAAGCAATATCTCAAGACATCAGTCAGGAAGTTAAAGCTTGGTCGCAAATGGATCTTCCAAATAGACAATGACCCCAAGCATACTTCCAAAGTTGTGGCAAAATGGCTTAAAAACCTCTTAGGGCTAGGGGCAGTATCCTGAATATCTGGATGACTAACGTGCCCAAAGTAAACTGCCTGTTACTCAGGCCCAGAAGCTAGGATATGCATATAATTGGTAGTATTGGAAAGTAAACACTATGAAGTTTCTAAAACGGTTAAAATAATGTCTGTGAGTATAACAGAACTGATATGGCAGGCAAAACCCGAGGAAAATCCATCCGTACATATTTTTGGGAGGTCACAGACCTTTTCAAAGCTAGCCTATGGGATATACAAAAACAATGGCCCCAGATTGCAGTTCCTATGGCTTCCACTAGATGTCAACAGTCTTTAGAAAGGGTTTCAGGCTTGTTTCTTGAAAAACAAACAAATAGTTGTAGTTTATCCAAGGTGTTCTCATCAGGACAGGTAGACTTTTGGCGCGCCTGAATGAGGGCGAGCTCTTCGTTATTTTCCTTTTCTATTGAACACTGTTCTTTCCATCTGAAATATTATCATTTATTTACATATTAGGGTACCTGAGGATTGATTAGAAACATTGTTTGACTTGTTTGGATGAAGTTTACTGGTAGATTTTTGGATTCCTTTGTATGCATGTTGAAGGAGTGGATTACTGAAATCAATGGCACCAACTAAACAGACTTTTTAGATATAAAGAAGGATTTTATCGAACAAAACGAACATTCATTGTGTAGCAGGGACCCTTGGGATTGCAAACAGAGGAAGATCTTCAAAGGTAAGTGATTTATTTTATTGCTATTTGTGATTTTTGTGAAGCCGGTGCTGGTTGAAAAAGTATTTGATGTGGGGCGCTGTCCTCAGATAATCGCATGGTTTGCTTTCGCCGTAAAGCCTTTTTGAAATCTGACAACGCGGTTGGATTAACAAGAAGTTAAGCTTTTAAACGATGTAGGACACTTGTATTTTCATGAATGTTTAATATTACAATTTCGTAATTTGAATTTGGCGCTCCAGCTTCACCGGATGTTGTCGATTTTGTTCCCGGTAGCAGGATCCAAGCCCTAAGAGGTTTTAAGGACAACAAAGTCAAGGTATTGGAGTGGCCATCACAAAGCCCTGACCTCAATCCTATAGAACATTTGTGGGCAGAACTGAAAAAGTGTGTGCGAGCAAGGAGGCCTACAAACCTGACTCAGTTACACCAGCTCTGTCAAGAGGAATGGGCCAACTTGTGGAAGCTTGTGGAAGGCTTCCCGAAACGTTTGACCCAAGTTAAACAAGTCTCTCTACTATTATTCTGACATTTCACATTCTTAAAATTAAGTGGTGATCCTAACTGACTTAAGACAGGGAATTTTTACTAGGATTAAATGTCAGGAATTGTGAAAAACTGAGTTTAAATGTATTTGGCTCAACTTCTGACTTCAACTGTATGTGTGGAGAAAAAAAGTCACAGCACACCAACATCAACCTCATCCCAACTGTAAAGTATGGTGGAGGGAGCGTCATGGTTTGGGGCTGCTTTGCTGCCTCAGGGCCTGGACAGCTTGCTATCATCGGCAGAAAAATGAATTCCCAAGTTTATCAAGACATTTTGCAGGAGAATTTAAGGCTTTATCTGTCCGCCAACTGAAGCTCAGCAGAAGTTGGGTGGTGCAACTGGAAACGAATACGAAAATATATACTGAACAAAAATATAAATGTCAATGGTTTTGCTGATTTACAGTTCATAAGGAAATCAGTCAATTCAAATAAATTCATTAGGCTCTAATCTATGGATTTCACACGACTGGGCAGGGGCGCAGCCTTGGGAGCTAGGTCCACCCACTGTGGAAATACTGTAGCTCACCGGTCACCATAGCAGCACCCACCTGTAGCACGCGCTCCAGCAGGTATATCTCACTGGTCACCCCCAAAGCCTATTCCTCATTTGGCCGCCTTTCCTTCCAGTTCTCTGCTGCCAATGACTGGAACGAACTGCAAAAATCTCTGAAGCTGGAGACTCATATCTCCCTCACTAGCTTTAAGCATCAGCTGTCAGAGCAGCTTACCGACCACTGCACCTGTACATAGCCCATCTATAATTTAGCCTAAACAACTACCTCATCCCCATACTGTTATCTATTTTATTTATTTTGCTCCTTTGCACCCCAGTACCACTACTTGCACACTCATCTTCTGCACATCTATCACCCCAGTGTTTAATTTGCCATACTGTAATAATTTCGCCACTATGGCTTATTTATTGCCTCACCCCCCTTATCCTACCTCATTTGCACACACTGTATACAGACTTTTCTGCTGTATTATTGACTGTATGTTTGTTTTACTCCATGTGTAACTCTGTGTTGTTGTTTACTCCATGTGTAACTCTGTGTTGTTGTTTACTCCATGTGTAACTCTGTGTTGTTGTTTACTCCATGTGTAACTCTGTGTTGTTGTTTACTCCATGTGTAACTCTGTGTTGTTGTTTACTCCATGTGTAACTCTGTGTTGTTGTTTTACTCCATGTGTAACTCTGTGTTGTTGTTTACTCCATGTGTAACTCTGTGTTGTTGTTTACTCCATGTGTAACTCTGTGTTGTTGTTTACTCCATGTGTAACTCTGTGTTGTTGTTTACTCCATGTGTAACTCTGTGTTGTTGTTTACTCCATGTGTAACTCTGTGTTGTTGTTTTACTCCATGTGTAACTCTGTGTTGTTGTTTACTCCATGTGTGACTCTGTGTTGTTGTTTACTCCATGTGTAACTCTGTGTTGTTGTTTACTCCATGTGTAACTCTGTGTTGTTGTTTTACTCCATGTGTAACTCTGTGTTGTTGTTTACTCCATGTGTAACTCTGTGTTGTTGTTTACTCCATGTGTAACTCTGTGTTGTTGTTTACTCCATGTGTAACTCTGTGTTGTTGTTTACTCCATGTGTAACTCTGTGTTGTTGTTTACTCCATGTGTAACTCTGTGTTGTTGTTTACTCCATGTGTAACTCTGTGTTGTTGTTTACTCCATGTGTAACTCTGTGTTGTTGTTTGTTGTCTAACTGCTTTGCTTTATCTTGGCCAGGTCACAATTGTAAATGAGAACTTGTTTTCAACTGGCCTCCCTGGTGAAATAAAGGGTTATATATATATAATATATAAATACCTGGTTAAATAAAGGTGAAATAAATGGAGCCAGGGCTAACCAATCAGAATGAGTTTTTCCCCACAAACAGGCTTTATTACAGACAGAAATCCTCCTCGGCCGTAGCCTACCTAGGCTATATGCCTGTGACTGAAATCAACACAGGTAGGCATAACGGTATTGTTTTCAAATATATATTTCTGGCACAGGCAGTTACACTTACCAACACTAAATAAACACGTTTTAATTAAACATGTCAAAATTCCAGATATAACAATGCAGTCTATTTTCTGGCAAATGATCGGTTCATTTTACCAGCATTGCTTTATAAACATCCAAGTTTGTTTCTTCTACATAACAGTATTGTCTGTTGAAATGGGTCCTGGAGTTTCCCAGCCGTAGCCTGCCTGGGTCATGGAGTTTCTCAGCCGTAGCCTGCCTGGGTCATGGAGTTTCTCAGCCGTAGCCTGCCTGGGTCATGGAGTTTCTCAGCCGTAGCCTGCCTGGGTCCTGGAGTTTCCCAGCCGTAGCCTGCCTGGGTCCTAGAGTTTCCCAGCCGTAGCCTGCCTGGGTCATGGAGTTTCTCAGCCGTAGCCTGCCTGGGTCATGGAGTTTCTCAGCCGTAGCCTGCCTGGGTCATGGAGTTTCTCAGCCGTAGCCTGCCTGGGTCATGGAGTTTCTCAGCCGTAGCCTGCCTGGGTCCTGGAGTTTCCCAGCCGTAGCCTGCCTGGGTCATGGAGTTTCTCAGCCGTAGCCTGCCTGGGTCATGGAGTTTCTCAGCCGTAGCCTGCCTGGGTCATGGAGTTACCCAGACGTAGCCTGCCTGGGTCATGGAGTTTCTCAGCCGTAGCCTGCCTGGGTCATGGAGTTTCCCAGCCGTAGCCTGCCTGGGTCCTGGAGTTTCTCAGCCGTAGCCTGCCTGGGCTTTATGCCTCTGATCAAAATCTACACAGGCTGCAACTGTTAGCTTCCAGCCCAATACATTTAAACTACATCTTTAGTCTACTTAGCATCAGTAGCGGTGCATCTTTAGTCTACTTAACATCAGTAGCATTGTATCTTTAGTCTACTTAGCATCAGTAGTGGTGTATCTTTAGTCTTCTTAGCATCAGTAGCGTTGCATCTTTAGTCTACTTAACATCAGTAGTGGTGCATCTTTAGTCTACTTAGCATCACTAGCGGTGTATCTTTAGTCTACTTGGCATCAGTAGCGGTGCATCTTTAGTCTACTTGGCATCAGTAGCGGTGCATCTTTAGTCTACTTAACATCAGTAGTGGTGCATCTTTAGTCTACTTGGCATCAGTAGCGGTGTATCTTTAGTCTACTTAGCATCACTAGCGGTGCATCTTTAGTCTACTTGGCATCAGTAGCGGTGTATCTTTAGTCTACTTAGCATCACTAGCGGTGTATCTTTAGTCTACTTGGCATCAGTAGCGGTGTATCTTTAGTCTACTTAGCATCACTAGCGGTGTATCTTTAGTCTACTTAGCATCACTAGCGGTGTATCTTTAGTCTACTTAGCATCACTAGCGGTGTATCTTTAGTCTACTTAGCATCAGTAGCGGTGTATCTTTAGTCTACTTAGCATCAGTAGCGGTGCTAAAAATTCCTCGAGTTCTTTTTCTACAAACGACCCCCTTATTCTACCAGCCTTGCTCCCGCATGGACACGAGGAAAAAACACATTTGAGGCGTTATGATGCCTTAGACGCCGTTGATGCTCGCAGAACGTCTGTTTTCCCCTCATTCACTCATCCATTCTATTTCCTGTTTGCATGCTTAAAAAAAAAAAACACTATTCATTTGAATTGGACTTTAGAGATTTATTCAGTTTAATGAATGTCCAATAACATCAGCAGTTGGGAAAAACGACCTCTCGCAACTGTCGTATCCTATAAAATCCTTTCTCTGTAATTAATATCACCTGATTCGCTAATCATGTAAATGTAATTAACTAGAAAGTCGGGGCACCACGGAAGAGTGTTTATAGAGCCGTTATCTTCCGAATAAACTCTTAAAGACTTTAATATTTTACATCGATAGCCGGGATGCTAGTTCTAACAACAACAGTAAATTGAGACTGGGCCTTCAAAAGGTGCGATGCTAGTTCTAACAACAACAGTAAATTGAGGGCCCGACTGGCCCTTCAAAATTTGGGATGCTAGTTGCCCAGTCCTGATCTACTTTATACTCTGTAAAAGGTGGGATGCTAGTTGCCCAGTCCTGATCTACTTTATACTCTGTAAAAGGTGAGATGCTAGTTGCCCAGTCCTGATCTACTTTATACTCTGTAAAAGGTGAGATGCTAGTTGCCCAGTCCTGATCTACTTTATACTCTGTAAAAGGTGAGATGCTAGTTGCCCAGTCCTGATCTACTTTATACTCTGTAAAAGGTGGGATGCTAGTTGCCCAGTCCTGATCTACTGTATACTCTGTAAAAGGTGAGATGCTAGTTGCCCAGTCCTGATCTACTTTATACTCTGTAAAAGGTGGGATGCTAGTTGCCCAGTCCTGATCTACTGTATACTCTGTAAAAGGTGAGATGCTAGTTGCCCAGTCCTGATCTACTTTATACTCTGTAACACTATGCAACATAACCACTTTCAAATGAGTTACCTGTTTGTTGCTGTTCAAAACAATTTGACCATGGTATTAAAATATCTATACTCTTATCTACTATTTTCCAATCAATATATGGTCTGTGATTCTTGCATTTTGTTAAAGACAAAATAAGATTTGTTTTTCCAACAAAGGTGGTTGAATTGGGCTTCGTGACTTTAGCTGAGGCTACACGGCAGCCCGGGCCAGACCACCAGAAACACTCCCAGTCACATACACTCAGTCACTACGACTAAACGGAAGGGCTGAAAGGGCAGGATGAAGCAACTCAGCCCAGCATTAAGTGAGCCCGTGACAGAAATATGAATGTGATATTCCCTGTGGTATTTTTAACCATAGTATTGAATTCATCTATAACACTTAAGGAAGCTTCCCTGGTTTGCTGCTGTTACTGCTCATAGGGCTGTCTCTCTCTCTCTCTCTCTCTCTCTCTCTAACTCTCTCTCTCTCTCTCTAACTCTCTCTCTCTCTCTCTCTCTCTCTCTCTCTCTCTAACTCTCTCTCTCTCTCTCTCTCTCTCTCTCTCTCTCTCTCTCTAACTCTCTCTCTCTCTCTCTCTCTCTCTCTCTCTCTCTCTCTCTCTCTCTCTCTCTCTCTCTCTCTCTAACTCTCTCTCTCTCTCTCTCTCTCTCTCTCTCTCTAACTCTCCTGAGACACTTCTCATGCAACTAGAATCTTCACCACGGCAGTGTGGCCATCGCATGAGAGGAGAGCTCATAAAAACCTAATGAAGTTACAGAGAACTCTATAAAAAAAAAAATTACAAAAAAATCTCATTAAGGCCTTCTGATACCTCAGAAATTAAAGTCTGGGGTCCTCCTGAGGATTGGTGTAATAGAAGAGGGATGAGTAGCATGTCTGTAAAAACTCCAGGAACCAGCCGTGTCATCCAGAACGCTGAGACAATGAAGCCTGTTCCGTTAATAAGTGATGTCATAATCGGAAGCGGCAGGTCACGTGACTAAACGAGCTGACGGAGGTTTTATTGCTGAATCAAAAAAACACCCGGAAAAGAAAAATCACAGCTCCATTTCCGAAGCATCCCTCAACAGAGAAAAACTGCTTCCACTTTTACAAATTACTTGTATATAAATATCCTGCATTTTAAACACATTTCACAAAAGTTATTCACATAAAAAAAAAAAAGCTGTTGTTGAGAATGGAACGAAAACCTATTAGCAAATGTTTATCTACACTGAACTATCTACACTCAGAGCCTGGTTCCTCTCTAGGTTTCTTCCTAGGTTTTGGCCTTTCTGGCCAAAAGGCGGCTTATGGTAGAGAAAGAAACATTACGTTCTGTGAGAAGCTCTGGTGTACATTCCTGCAGTCGGTATGCCAATTGCATACTCCTCAAGACATGAGACATCTGTGGAATTGTGTTGTGTTACAAAACTGCACATTTTAGAGTGGCCTTTTATTGTCCCCAGCACAAGGTGCACCTCTGTAATGATCATGCTGTTTAATCAGCTTCTTGATATGCCACACCTGTCAGGTGGATGGATTATCTTGGCAAAGGATACATTTTCATAACAGGGATGTACAACATTCTTTGAGAAATATGCTTTTTTTTTTGTGCGTATGGAACATTTCTGGGATCTTCTATTTCAGCTCATGAAACACGAGACCAACACTTTACACGCTGCATTTATATTTTTGTTCAGTATATAATATTCAATTAGTAAATGAGTACATTTAAATGTATTTTAATCCTGATTGGAGCAGCTAGTTAGGAGATGAAAATTATCACCCTCCTCTGAAGGATTCTGGGAACTAACAGTAATCTAAGACTACCTACATTTCTGAGAATCACTATTGTACTGAAACCCCCCAAAAATGATGAATAATGAAAGTCCTTGAGAGAGCTTTACACTAATCCAACACATCTTTTATAAATTATACTAGGCTTTTCATATTCATCATCGCACCAGCTATTTCTCATGGTTCAGAGGCATTTATTCACTTACCTATGAATTATTCAGGTGTGTCAGAATAGTGAGTGCTGTACCTGAGAGGGAGATGTGCGTTGGACATCGGTGGGGACTGACAACGGTGTTGTACATTCTGCTCTCAGTGTGGCCTGGCTGCAGCCTGACACGACAACAGACCTTAAAGCATCAGCCTCTCAGCCTGATACTATAACAGACCTTAAAGTATCAGCCTCTCAGCCTGACCTGACACTACAACAGACCTTAAAGCGTCAGCCACTCAGCATGACACGACAACAGACCTTAAAGCATCAGCCTCTCAGCATGACACTACAACAGACCTTAAAGCATCAGCCTCTCAGCCTGACACGACAACAGACCTTAAAGCGTCAGCCTCTCAGCATGACACAACAACAGACCTTAAAGCATCAGCCTCTCAGCCTGACCTGACACTACAACAGACCTTAAAGCGTCAGCCTCTCAGCCTCACACCACAACAGACCTTAAAGCGTCAGCCTCTCAGCCTGACCTGACACTATAACAGACCTTAAAGCATCAGCCTCTCAGCCTGACCTGACACTACAACAGACCTTAAAGCGTCAGCCTCTCAGCCTGACACTACAACAGACCTTAAAGAATCAACCTCTCAGCATGACACAACAACAGACCTTAAAGCATCAGCCTCTCAGCCTGACACTACAACAGACCTTAAAGCATCAGCCTCTCAGCCTGACCTGACACTACAACAGACCTTAAAGCGTCAGCCTCTCAGCCTGACACTACAACAGACCTTAAAGCATCAGCCTCTCAGCCTGACACTATAACAGACCTTAAAGCATCAGCCTCTCAGCCTGACACTACAACAGACCTTAAAGCGTCAGCCTTTCAGCATGACACTATAACAGACCTTAAAGCGTCAGCCTTTCAGCATGACACTACAACAGACCTTAAAGCGTCAGCCTCTCAGCATGACACGACAACAGACCTTAAAGCGTCAGCCTCTGTTGATCTATGAATTCTGCATCCACTAAATGGAATATACATTCTTAGAGGAAATGTCAAGATGAATAGGAGTGAAGTCATGAATAAAGGGATTGGAATTTATTTCAGAATCTTTTCTTTTTTTGTAAATGTTTATGGCATATCTGAATATATTAGATGGATGTAAATGATCTGAATATATTAGATGGATGTAAATGATCTGAATATATTAGATGGATGTAAATGATCTGAATATATTAGATGGATGTAAATGATCTGAATATATTAGATGGATGTAAATGATCTGAATATATTAGATGGATGTAAATGATCTGAATATATTAGATGGATGTAAATGATCTGAATATATTAGATGGATGTAAATGATCTGAATATATTAGATGGATGTAAATGATCTGAATATATTAGATGGATGTAAATGATCTGAATATATTAGATGGATGTAAATGATCTGAATATATTAGATGGCTGTAAATGATCTGAATATATTAGATGGCTGTAAATTACATGCTACTTTAGAGACTAGTGTGCTATTCACTAAGTTTGCATATTAAAATATACAGGGGTAAATCTATATAGCATTCTGGATCCACAGAAATACGACTGTAGGGATATCGTCGGCGGAGGACAGGTATTCAGACATTCATTCAACAACACTTGATTACAGGTGATATGGGAACAGGGGACCTGATGATGAATTATAATCAGGTTGAATTGATTACAGGTGATATGGGAACAGGGGACCTGATGATGAATTATAATCAGGTTGAATTGATTACAGGTGATATGGGAACAGGGGACCTGATGATGAATTATAATCAGGTTGAATTGATTACAGGTGATATGGGAACAGGGGACCTGATGATGAATTATAATGACATCTTTATGTCTATAACATCAGAATGAAACCTTTATGTCTGTAACATCAGAATGAAACCTTTATGTCTATAACATCAGAATGAAACCTTTATGTCTGTCTATAACATCAGAATGAAACCTTTATGTCTATAACATCAGAATGAAACCTTTATGTCTGTCTATAACATCAGAATGAAACCTTTATGTCTATAACATCAGAATGAAACCTTTATGTCTGTCTATAACATCAGAATGAAACCTTTATGTCTATAACATCAGAATGAAACCTTTATGTCTGTCTATAACATCAGAATGAAACCTTTATGTCTATAACATCAGAATGAAACCTTTATGTCTGTCTATAACATCAGAATGAAACCTTTATGTCTATAACATCAGAATGAAACCTTTATGTCTGTCTATAACATCAGAATGAAACCTTTATGTCCATAACATCAGAATGAAACCTTTATGTCTATAACATCAGAATGAAACCTTTATGTCTATAACATCAGAATGAAACCTTTATGTCTATAACATCAGAATGAAACCTTTATGTCTGTCTATAACATCAGAATGAAACCTTTATGTCCATAACATCAGAATGAAACCTTTATGTCTATAACATCAGAATGAAACCTTTATGTCTATAACATCAGAATGAAACCTTTATGTCCATAACATCAGAATGAAACCTTTATGTCTATAACATCAGAATGAAACCTTTATGTCTATAACATCAGAATGAAACCTTTATGTCTGTCTATAACATCAGAATGAAACCTTTATGTCTGTCTATAACATCAGAATGAAACCTTTATGTCTGTCTATAACATCAGAATGAAACCTTTATGTCTATAACATCAGAATGAAACCTTTATGTCTGTCTATAACATCAGAATGAAACCTTTATGTCCATAACATCAGAATGAAACCTTTATGTCTGTCTATAACATCAGAATGAAACCTTTATGTCTATAACATCAGAATGAAACCTTTATGTCTGTCTATAACATCAGAATGAAACCTTTATGTCTGTCTATAACATCAGAATGAAACCTTTATGTCTGTCTATAACATCAGAATGAAACCTTTATGTCTATAACATCAGAATGAAACCTTTATGTCTATAACATCAGAATGAAACCTTTATGTCTGTCTATAACATCAGAATGAAACCTTTATGTCTATAACATCAGAATGAAACCTTTATGTCTATAACATCAGAATGAAACCTTTATGTCCATAACATCAGAATGAAACCTTTATGTCTGTCTATAACATCAGAATGAAACCTTTATGTCTGTCTATAACATCAGAATGAAACCTTTATGTCTGTCTATAACATCAGAATGAAACCTTTATGTCTATAACATCAGAATGAAACCTTTATGTCTGTCTATAACATCAGAATGAAACCTTTATGTCTGTCTATAACATCAGAATGAAACCTTTATGTCTGTCTATAACATCAGAATGAAACCTTTATGTCTATAACATCAGAATGAAACCTTTATGTCTGTCTATAACATCAGAATGAAACCTTTATGTCCATAACATCAGAATGAAACCTTTATGTCTGTCTATAACATCAGAATGAAACCTTTATGTCTATAACATCAGAATGAAACCTTTATGTCTGTCTATAACATCAGAATGAAACCTTTAAGTGTGAAAAAGCTGAATACCATTTAATGAACAGCACGTTCATTATGCAGAAATACTCCGCTGTTTATTGGGCATAAATCACAATAGATTATGGTAATGTGAAGGCTGGATGCAGACTAGATGTAGATGTAGTGAGAAGGGGGATGAAATATACTCTGCATGTCTGACCCTCCCTAGACGGGAGAGCAGCTTATCTAAGATTTATAAGGCGTCTATAGCGGCTGATTGACTAAATCACCAGGGATCGTTTAAACATCTCGCAGTAACTTCACACTCCACAGACTGACCTGCTAGTGTGTCACAAAGTCAAAATAACTGCAATAACTCACATCTCTGCTGCTCAAGTGTTTTTTATTTTTATTTTTTAATCTTTCATAACATTTGTTGACTTTTTCCATGTATGCAATCCGATGTTCCATTTTTGTTGTGACGTAAAACTAGGAAGGTCTGGACTGGCAATCTGGATAGCACAGATAACAAGTGAAAAATGTTGTTCCCAATCTGTAGTAGCCAGGAGTAGGACCTCTCATCACCCACCTCTTCATTAGGAAGAGTCTAATCTCTCCTCTCTCTCTCTCCGGCCTGATAAGGATCAGCACTAATGCAGACTGTGTCAAAGTTCAAACAGCCTTCGATGTTTTCACGCTTAAACTTACTGAAGTTCCTGTATGTTCATTAGACAGCTTTATCAGCAAATTCTTCTTTTCCATTCTCCAATACACCCCAAAAAAAGAGATGTGGAAGCCGTGGAGAGGCGTTGCTGAGAGGCGATAAGGGGGAGGCTGCTGTAGTATCAGGGCTGTGACTGCCTCCCCCCCCATGCCTCTCCTGCTCCGTCAAGCCTTTAGCCCTGACTAGAGAGACAAGTGGAAAGCCTCTGTGGGACGAGAGGGGTTTTACGTTTTCTGATACTGAGCAGGAGAGGAGGAGGGAGGGAGGGAGGGAGGGAGGGAGGGAGGGAGGGAGGGAGGGAGGGAGGGAGGGAGGGAGGGAGGGAGGGAGGGAGGGAGGGAGGGAGGGAGGGAGGGCAGGAGGAGAAGAGGAGAGGAGGAGGAAGGAGAGAGGGAGGATGAGAAGAGGAGAGAGGGAGGGATGGATGGAGGACAGGAGGAGAAGAGGAGAGGAGGAGGAAGGAGAGAGGGAGGGAGGGAGGACAGGAGGAGGGGAGGGAGGGGAGGGAGGGAGGAAGGGGAGGGAGGGAGGGAGGGAGGGAGGGAGGGAGGGAGGGAGGGAGGGAGGGAGGGAGGGAGGGAGGGAGGGAGGGAGGGAGGGAGGGAGGGAGGGAGGGAGGGAGGGAGGGAGGGAGGGAGGGAGGGAGGAGAGAGGGAGGATGAGAAGAGGAGAGAGGGAGGGAGGGAGGACAGGAGGAGAAGAGGAGAGGAGGAGGAGGAAGGAGAGGAGGAGGATGAGAAGAGGAGAGAGGGAGGGAGGGAGGACAGGAGGAGAAGCGGAGAGGAGGAGGAAGGAGAGGAGGAGGATGAGAAGAGGAGAGAGGGAGGGAGGGAGGACAGGAGGAGAAGAGGAGAGGAGGAGGAAGGAGAGGAGGAGGATGAGAAGAGGAGAGAGGGAGGGAGGGAGGACAGGAGGAGAAGAGGAGAGGAGGAGGAAGGAGAGGAGGAGGATGAGAAGAGGAGAGAGGGAGGGAGGGAGGACAGGAGGAGAAGAGGAGAGGAGGAGGAAGGAGAGGAGGAGGATGAGAAGAGGAGAGAGGGAGGGAGGGAGGACAGGAGGAGAAGAGGAGAGGAGGAGGAAGGAGAGGAGGAGGATGAGAAGAGGGGAGAGGGAGGGAGGGAGGACAGGAGGAGAAGAGGAGAGGAGGAGGAAGGAGAGGAGGAGGATGAGAAGAGGAGAGAGGGAGGGAGGGAGGACAGGAGGAGAAGAGGAGAGGAGGAGGAAGGAGAGGAGGAGGATGAGAAGAGGAGAGAGGGAGGGAGGGAGGACAGGAGGAGAAGAGGAGAGGAGGAGGAAGGAGAGGAGGAGGATGAGAAGAGGAGAGAGGGAGGGAGGGAGGACAGGAGGAGAAGTCTCTCAGAGATCTGTGTCTGCTGGCCTTGATTTCATCATGCAGTCCCATCTCCCCCCCTGCCCGACAACACGGTCCCTGTTCTCGTAAATGTTGCATCGCCGTTTGAAAAGCCTACCACCAGTTTCACATCACTTTCCATTGGCCCAAGGCACCACATTAAAGGAACTATTTATACAAATCCCTTTTCCCTGAAATTATTTTTCAAAGGGAAGATATTATTTTGTCCTCTTCTGGAATCAAAGGCTAATCTCTCTGGAGAAACGGACATCTAACTAACACCGGAGCAAGAGGACCAGAGAGAGAGAGAGAGGAACACGCCGCATGAACTACTTACCATGTCAGCTCTTATTTTTGTTTACTTGTTTACTTGTTTACTGGTCCCAATATTGTCACATGATGTTTGGTGACATCTAGACTGCTACTAATTGGTCCTGGCATGTTTCTTATAACTGTTTTAAAACTATCAATGTAAAAAAAAAATATAGTTTACATGCTCCAAAGTGACTAAACCAAAGATTACAAAATGTTAAGAGATTGGATTGGGTTTTGGAGTTAAATAGTATTGGTTCGTAAACAACAGGTATAGACTAACAGTGACATGCTGAATTTATCTGGGCCTGCAGAGAGAAAAATACAAATTATAATAATAATAACACAAGGAATAAATCTACAAATCCATAACATGGCTCTATACACTGGGTACCAGTACTGAGTCAATGATAACATGGCTCTATACACTGGCTACCAGTACTGAGTCAATGATAACATGGCTCTATACACTGGGTACCAGTACTGAGTCAATGATAACATGGCTCTATACACTGGGTACCAGTACTGAGTCAATAATAACATGGCTCTATACACTGGGTACCAGTACTGAGTCAATGATAACATGGCTATATACACTGGGTACCAGTACTGAGTCAATGATAACATGGCTCTATACACTGGGTACCAGTACTGAGTCAATGATAACATGGCTCTATACACTGGGTAACAGTACTGAGTCAATGACAACATGGCTCTATACACTGGGTTCCAGTACTGAGTCAATGATAACATGGCTCTATACACAGGGTACCAGTACTGAGTCAATGATAACATGGCTCTATACACTGGGTACCAGTACTGAGTCAATGATAACATGGCTCTATACACTGGCTACCAGTACTGAGTCAATGATAACATGGCTCTATACACTGGGTACCAGTACTGAGTCAATGATAACATGGCTCTATACACTGGGTACCAGTACTGAGTCAATGATAACATGGCTCTATACACTGGGTACCAGTACTGAGTCAATGATAACATGGCTCTATACACTGGGTACCAGTACTGAGTCAATGATAACATGGCTCTATACACTGGGTACCAGTACTGAGTCAATGATAACATGGCTCTATACACTGGGTACCAGTACTGAGTCAATGATAACATGGCTCTATACACTGGGTACCAGTACTGAGTCAATGATAACATGGCTCTATACACTGGCTACCAGTACTGAGTCAATGATAACATGGCTATATACACTGGGTACCAGTACTGAGTCAATGATAACATGGCTATATACACTGGGTACCAGTACTGAGTCAATGATAACATGGCTCTATACACTGGGTACCAGTACTGAGTCAATGATAACATGGCTCTATACACTGGCTACCAGTACTGAGTCAATGATAACATGGCTCTATACACTGGGTACCAGTACTGAGTCAATGATAACATGGCTCTATACACTGGGTACCAGTACTGAGTCAATGATAACATGGCTCTATACACTGGCTACCAGTACTGAGTCAATGATAACATGGCTCTATACACTGGGTACCAGTACTGAGTCAATGATAACATGGCTCTATACACTGGCTACCAGTACTGAGTCAATGATAACATGGCTCTATACACTGGCTACCAGTACTGAGTCAATGATAACATGGCTCTATACACTGGGTACCAGTACTGAGTCAATAATAACATGGCTCTATACACTGAGTACCAGTACTGAGTCAATGATAACATGGCTATATACACTGGGTACCAGTACTGAGTCAATAATAACATGGCTATATACACTGGCTACCAGTACTGAGTCAATGATAACATGGCTCTATACACTGGGTACCAGTACTGAGTCAATGATAACATGGCTCTATACACTGGCTACCAGTACTGAGTCAATGATAACATGGCTCTATACACTGGCTACCAGTACTGAGTCAATGATAACATGGCTCTATACACTGGGTACCAGTACTGAGTCAATGATAACATGGCTCTATACACTGGGTACCAGTACTGAGTCAATGATAACATGGCTATATACACTGGGTACCAGTACTGAGTCAATGATAACATGGCTCTATACACTGGGTACCAGTACTGAGTCAATGATAACATGGCTCTATACACTGGCTACCAGTACTGAGTCAATGATAACATGGCTATATACACTGGGTACCAGTACTGAGTCAATGATAACATGGCTATATACACTGGGTACCAGTACTGAGTCAATGATAACATGGCTCTATACACTGGCTACCAGTACTGAGTCAATGATAACATGGCTCTATACACTGGGTACCAGTACTGAGTCAATGATAACATGGCTCTATACACTGGCTACCAGTACTGAGTCAATGATAACATGGCTCTATACACTGGGTACCAGTACTGAGTCAATGATAACATGGCTCTATACACTGGCTACCAGTACTGAGTCAATGATAACATGGCTCTATACACTGGGTACCAGTACTGAGTCAATGATAACATGGCTCTATACACTGGGTACCAGTACTGAGTCAATGATAACATGGCTCTATACACTGGGTACCAGTACTGAGTCAATGATAACATGGCTATATACACTGGGTACCAGTACTGAGTCAATGATAACATGGCTCTATACACTGGGTACCAGTACTGAGTCAATAATAACATGGCTCTATACACTGGGTACCAGTACTGAGTCAATGATAACATGGCTCTATACACTGGGTACCAGTACTGAGTCAATGATAACATGGCTCTATACACTGGGTACCAGTACTGAGTCAATGATAACATGGCTCTATACACTGGGTACCAGTACTGAGTCAATGATAACATGGATATATACACTGGCTACCAGTACTGAGTCAATGATAACATGGCTCTATACACTGGGTACCAGTACTGAGTCAATGATAACATGGCTCTATACACTGGCTACCAGTACTGAGTCAATGATAACATGGCTATATACACTGGCTACCAGTACTGAGTCAATGATAACATGGCTCTATACACTGGGTACCAGTACTGAGTCAATGATAACATGGCTCTATACACTGGGTACCAGTACTGAGTCAATGATAACATGGCTCTATACACTGGTTACCAGTACTGAGTCAATGATAACATGGCTCTATACACTGGGTACCAGTACTGAGTCAATGATAACATGGTTATATACACTGGGTACCAGTACTGAGTCAATGATAACATGGCTCTATACACTGGGTACCAGTACTGAGTCAATGATAACATGGCTATATACAGTGGGTATCAGTACTGAGTCAATGATAACATGGCTCTATACACTGGGTACCAGTACTGAGTCAATGATAACATGGCTCTATACACTGGGTACCAGTACTGAGTCAATGATAACATGGCTCTATACACTGGCTACCAGTACTGAGTCAATGATAACATGGCTGTATACACTGGGTACCAGTACTGAGTCAATGATAACATGGCTCTATGCACTGGCTACCAGTACTGAGTCAATGATAACATGGCTCTATACACTGGGTACCAGTACTGAGTCAATGATAACATGGCTCTATACACTGGGTACCAGTACTGAGTCAATGATAACATGGCTCAATACACTGGGTACCAGTACTGAGTCAATAATAACATGGCTATATACACTGGCTACCAGTACTGAGTCAATGATAACATGGATATATACACTGGGTACCAGTACTGAGTCAATGATAACATGGCTCTATACACTGGGTACCAGTACTGAGTCAATGATAACATGGCTCTATACACTGGGTACCAGTACTGAGTCAATAATAACATGGCTCTATACACTGGGTACCAGTACTGAGTCAATGATAACATGGCTCTATACACTGGGTACCAGTACTGAGTCAATGATAACATGGCTATATACACTGGGTACCAGTACTGAGTCAATGATAACATGGCTCTATACACTGGGTACCAGTACTGAGTCAATGATAACATGGATATATACACTGGGTACCAGTACTGAGTCAATAATAACATGGCTCTATACACTGGGTACCAGTACTGAGTCAATGATAACATGGCTCTATACACTGGGTACCAGTACTGAGTCAATGATAACATGGCTATATACACTGGGTACCAGTACTGAGTCAATGATAACATGGCTCTATACACTGGGTACCAGTACTGAGTCAATGATAACATGGATATATACACTGGGTACCAGTACTGAGTCAATAATAACATGGCTCTATACACTGGGTACCAGTACTGAGTCAATGATAACATGGCTCTATACACTGGGTACCAGTACTGAGTCAATGATAACATGGCTCTATACACTGGGTACCAGTACTGAGTCAATGATAACATGGCTGTATACACTGGGTACCAGTACTGAGTCAATGATAACATGGCTCTATACACTGGGTACCAGTACTGAGTCAATGATAACATGGCTCTATACACTGGGTACCAGTACTGAGTCAATGATAACATGGCTATATACACTGGGTACCAGTACTGAGTCAATGATAACATGGCTCTATACACTGGGTACCAGTACTGAGTCAATGATAACATGGCTCTATACACTGGGTACCAGTACTGAGTCAATGATAACATGGCTCTATACACTGGGTACCAGTACTGAGTCAATGATAACATGGCTATATACACAGGGTACCAGTAGCGAGTCAATGTGCAGGGGTACGAGGTAATAACCAGGCTATATACACAGGGTACCAGTAGCGAGTCAATGTGCAGGGGTACGAGGTAATTGAGGTAGATGTGTACGTGTAGGTAGGGGTAACTAGGCAACCGGATAGAAAACAGTAGCAGCCCTAACGATTCGATCTGAAGCTGGGCTTGCAGCACGGCGATCCTCACCACAAGGCGATCGTTCTCCCGTATATTATGAAAAGTTTGTCAGGTAGCCAAGTAGCAACAAAGCATAGCAGCACAGACAAGTCCAGAAGTAGTGAGTTTGTGGCTGTGGTAACTAATGTTTGTTAGTTCTCAGCTCCTCTCTCTGTACTCCCTGTTCCCCTGATTTGTGTGGCCGCGCACGACTCCAACACCATCATTAAGTTTACTGATGACACTACGGTGGTAGGCCTGATCACCGACGACGATGAGACAGCCTATAGGGAGGAGGTCAGTGACCTGGCAGTGTGTAGCCAGGACAACAACCTCTCCCTCAACGTGAGCAAGACGAAGGAGGGGACTACAGGAAACTAAGGAATTAACATAGTCCACACACACCAACACAGAAGGCAAGACAAAGCCTCTTCCCTCTCAGGAGCCTTGATAAGATTTGGCGTGGGCCCTCAGATCTAGGAGGCTTGATAAGATTTGGCATGGGCCCTCAGATCTAGGAGCCTTGATAAGATTTGGCATGGGCCCTCAGATCTAGGAGCCTTGATAAGATTTGGCATGGGCCCTCAGATATAGGAGCCTTGATAAGATTTGGCGTGGGCCCTCAGATCTAGGAGCCTTGATAAGATTTGGCATGGGCCCTCAGATCTAGGAGCCTTGATAAGATTTGGCATGGGCCCTCAGATCTAGGAGCCTTGATAAGATTTGGCATGGGCCCTCAGATCTAGGAGCCTTGATAAGATTTGGCGTGGGCCCTCAGATCTAGGAGCCTTGATAAGATTTGGCATGGGCCCTCAGATATAGGAGCCTTGATAAGATTTGGCATGGGCCCTCAGATCTAGGAGCCTTGATAAGATTTGGCATGGGCCCTCAGATATAGGAGCCTTGATAAGATTTGGCATGGGCCCTCAGATCTAGGAGCCTTGATAAGATTTGGCATGGGCCCTCAGATCTAGGAGCCTTGATAAGATTTGGCATGGGCCCTCAGATATAGGAGCCTTGATAAGATTTGGCGTGGGCCCTCAGATATAGGAGCCTTGATAAGATTTGGCATGGGCCCTCAGATCTAGGAGGCTTGATAAGATTTGGCGTGGGCCCTCAGATCTAGGAGCCTTGATAAGATTTGGCGTGGGCCCTCAGATCTAGGTGTCACGTCCTGGCCAGTATAAGGGTTAATTGTTATTGTAGTTTGGTCAGGACGTGGCAGAGGGTATTGGTTTTATGTGATTCGGGGTGGTGTGTTTGTTGTAGGGGATTTGATTTGTGTATTACGGGGTTTTTGGGCACTGTTCCTTGTTATGTATGTCTATGATTGATCTAGCTGTTGTATATCTATGTGTGGTCAATTGGGGTTGGGACTCTCAATTGAAGGCAGGTGTTGTCCATTTGCCTTTGATTGAGAGTCCCATATATTAGGGTGTGTTTGTATGTGTCTTTTGTGGGAGATTGTTGTGTGCACTGCGTTTGTTTGAGCCTGCCACACTGTTGCCGTTGAGAGCATTGTTTATTGTTTTGTTTAGTTTCAAGTGGATACCTTACATGTTTTATCAGTAATAAACATGAGTGTCCACAATCCCGCTGCATTTTGGTCCTCCTTTCCTCAACACGACGAAATGCGTGACACTAGGAGGCTTGATAAGATTTGGCGTGGGCCCTCAGATCCTGAAAGTTCTACAGCTGCACCATTGAGAGCATTTTTACTGGCTGCATCACCACTTGGTATGGCAACTACTTAGCATCCGACCGCAAGGTGGTACAGAGGGTAGTGTGTAACCGATGTGAAATGGCTAGCTAGTTAGCGGTGGTGCGCGCTAATAGCGTTTCAATCGGTGACGTCACTCGCTCTGAGACCTTGAAGTAGTTGTTCCCCTTTGCTCTGCAAGGGCCGCCGCGGCTTTTGTGGAGCGATGGGTAACGATGCTTCGAGGGTGGCTGTTGTCTATGTGTGCAGAGGGTCCCTGGTTCGAGCCCAGGTAGGGGCGAGGAGAGGGAAGGAAGCTATACTGTTACAAGTGCATACGGCCCAGTACACCACGGGGGCAGAGCTCCCTGCCATCAAGGACCTCTATACCAGGCGGTGTCAGAGGTAGGCCCTAAAAATTGTCAAAAACTCCAGCCACCCAAGTCATAGATCGTTCTCTCTGCTACCACATGGCAAGTGGTACCGATGCACCAAGTCTGGAACCAACAGGACCCTGAACAGCTTCTACCCCCCAGCCATAAGACTGATCAATAGTTAGACCTATACGAGATCAGTGTTCCCCCTGTGGGACGGTTGAGCTAACGTAGGCTAATGTGATTAGCATGAGGTTGTAAGTAACAAAAATATTCCCACGACATAGAAATATCAGTTTTTTTTAATTGTATTATTATTTTACCTTTATTTAACTAGGCAAGTCAGTTAAAAGAACAAATTCTTATTTTCAACGACGGCCTAGGAACAGTGGGTTAACTGCCTTGTCCAGGTGCAGAACGACAGATTTGTCGAGCAGAAGGCTTAAATTCTTGTTAATCTAACTGCACTGTCCAATTTACTATAGCTATTACAGTGAAAGAATACCATGCTTCTGTTTGAGGAGAGTGCACAATTCTGAACTTGAACATTTTTGGGCAGTCTAAGATACAACATTTTGAACAGATATGAAATGGTTCATTGGATCAGTCTAAAACGTTGCACATACACCGCTACCATCTAGTGGCTAAAATCTAAATTGCACCTGGGCTGGAATAATACATTTTGGCCTTTCTCTTGCATTTCAAAGATGATGGTAAAAAAAAAAATGTTTTTTACTTTGTATTATCTTTTACGAGACCTAATGTGTTATTCTCCTACATTTGATTTGATTTGGATTTTTATTTGGATCTCTTTTAGTCCCCATTTGGACTAATCTTCCAAGAGTCCTTAAACATTAAAATACAATTTATAATACGAACACATTTTCACATATAACACACTATTACAAACATACATAATATTATTAACATAATGAACCAATAAATACTCAATCTAAAAAAATATTGATTCTTCATCTACTATAATCCCACAACATTTCTGTGTATTATATTAAAATCGTTTTAAAATCATGTTTAAATGTATATATTGAAAAGGTTTCTGGTTTGCTCAGTTAATTTATTCCATTTCTTTATTGCTCTAAATCGAAATGTTATTTTGCCCATTTCTCTTTTCTGTCTGGATAACGCTTAGATGGCGGACAATCTATTCCTGGTATTTACGGAACGTCTGTCTCTTACCAACTGATTACCGTTGTGAATAGAACTTGGCCGTTTTAAATGATGTATATTATGAAATAAAATAAGCATGTTTTATTTTTCAATTATCTTGTCGATTGATGACCAACCAAGAACGTTGCGCATGACTGCAACAGAAGAACCACATATCTCCACCGTAAAACAATCCTTGCTGCTTTGTTCTGTGCAATCTGCAGCCTCCTAACTTCACTTGATGATGCATTTCCACAGACGACAGAACAGTAGTTCACCTGACTCTCAATTAATACTTGTGTTATTTGCTTAAGAATTTTTCCAGGTAAATATTTAGCTATCCTTCTGATTATGCATGCTGTTTTAATATTTATTTTTTACATAGATTAAGTTATTTGAGACGACCATGATAAGCAGTTGTCTAGCTTCACTCCTAATAGTTTGGTTTCTGCCACTTCTTCAATTTGTACTCCTCCCATACTTAATTGTATCCCAGGTTGTTTTGGCCTTTTCCTAGTGGAACAGACCAACATAACTTTGGTTTTCTTAGTGTTTAAAACAAGTTTGTTCTGGCAAACCCACTCCCTGATATTCTCCAAATCTCCTTGTAAAGCTTGCTGTACCTGTTGAACCGATTGTCTTGCTGTATAAATTGTAATAGCTTGAGTTTCAGCTAAGGCATCGGAAAGGTCATTGGTTTATATTAAATAAAGAAGTGGTCCAAGGCAGCTGCCCTGCGGTATTCCACAGTTTAAAACACGAGGGGTAGAAAATGAACCATTGATATAGGTGGACTGTTTCCTATCAGTTAGATATGACTGTACCCAATTCAATGCTACCTCCTTAAAACCATTAATGCATTCATTTTGTCAAAATTATTTCATGATCCACTAAATCAAATGCTGCACTGAAATCTAAAAATAGTACACTCACAAACGTGCCATTATCCATAGCATTGAGCCACTGGTCAGTCATGTCAACCAGTGCAGTGGTAGTGGAATGGTTTTTTTGCGATAAGCACGTGTTACGGCTGTCGTAGAGAGAGGGGACCAAAGCGCAGCGTCGTAAGTGTTCATTATTATTTATTTAAACAATGAAAACACTAGAACAAAGAAAACAAAGCGAATAGCTAAACAGTTCCGTCAGGTAACGAAATACAAAACAGAAAATAACTACCCACAAAACACAGGTGGGGAAAAAAAGGGCTGCCTAAGTATGGTTCCCAATCAGAGACAACGATAGACAGCTGCCTCTGATTAGGAACCATAGTCGGCCCAAAACAAAGAAATACAACACATAGAATGCCCACCCACACACCCTGACCTAACCACGTAGAGAAACAAACCCTCTCTCTCAGGTCAGGGCGTGACAGCATGCTGATTGGCTGTAATCAGATCATTATTTTCCGTGTACTCCCATGTTTGTCTACTCACACAATACCCTCCAATATCTCACTGAGTGTAGGGAGTAGACTAATTGGTCGACTATTGGCAGGAGTAATGGATTCTTTGCTGTCTTTCGGAATAGGACATAGTTTCGCATGCTTCCATACATTTGCAAACATCCCCTTTTCCAGTGACCAATTAAATATGTATCTCAGTGGAACTGCAATCTGTGGAGCAGCACAGCGAAGTAAAAAAAATGTGTCCATAAGATCATAACCTGTAGATTTACCATCAGGAAATGACTTCAATAGGTTTAACACCTCATCTACTGACACCGTTTGCAGACTAAAAGAGCAGGTCTTGTTGCTCATAATATGACCATCAATCCATTGGACCATAGTTTGCTTGGAAGAATGTATGTTTACATTGTTGCTCAGTAAATTCATTTTCTTTGTAAAATAAAATCTGCAAAATGATTGGCAATATCAACTGGTTTTGTTATTATTCTCCCATCAACCTCCACACTAGATGGGCATGATGAGATGGGTGTACCAAGTAAGCTCTTATTTACTGTGTTTATATACCTTTTTACAATCATTTTTACAATCAATAAAAGCATTGTTGTAAAATAAAACTTTGTAAAATAACTTATTTTTTCCCTTTCGATTCAATTTAACTGCATAATTACGCGATGTTCTATAATTCTGTTCTTCAATTTCTAATTTTTGACTTGACTGCTAAGATTTTTGGACATATTTCTTTGAGAAAAAGCCTCAGCCAGTTCATCATCAATCCATGGAGACGGACGAGCACCAACTGTACTCTTTCTTACTGATGCATGATGGTCCATTACCTCGGTGAACAAATCAATAAAACATTCTGTAGCGTGATTTAAAATCATCCTCTAGATAAATCAGCTCCCAGGGTACAGCAGCCGAATCATTTTGAAATAGCTCATGATTAAATGTTTTAAAATTTCTCTTGACCTACATTAATTTCACATTTCCCCAAACTTCAAAGTGTTTCCTTTCAAATGGTATCAAGAATACGCATATCCTTGTTTCAGGTCCTGAGCTACAGTCAGTTAGATTTGGGTTTGTCATTTTAGGTGAGAATTGAAAAAAAAGGGTCCAATTCTTAATGACAAACAGATACATTAATATGACATGCAGTTGTCATTATCACCCTGGAACTCAGGATCTGAACAGGGCTAGTTTGGAACACAGGATCTGAGCAGGGCTAGTTTGGAACTCAGGATCTGAACAGGGCTAGTTTGGAACTCAGGATCTGAGCAGGGCTAGTTTGGAACACAGGATCTGAACAGGGCTAGTTTGGAACACAGGATCTGAGCAGGGCTAGTTTGGAACACAGGATCTGAACAGGGCTAGTTTGGGCGATTAAAAAGTTAACTTACTAGAAGACCATTTATTGCTCTAGGGAACCAGGCACATCGGACCAGTGACATTCTTTAACGCTGAGTAAATGAAGCGTTCTTAAGGGTGAGATCTCTAGTGTACCTTACAGTAAGTAGTACAATGTGTGATCCTCTGTGTGGTTAAAGTTATATAGCCGGTGCATGTTGCGGTGGGACATGTATTTTACCTGGTAGACCCACCGAGGTCCAGCCAGGTGTACTGCTCTGTTATAGCCCTGGTATCCTGGAAGGATATTGGCCCTGGTATCCTGGAAGGATATTGACCTCATCCCGTCAGTAGAGGATGCCTGGTTATTTTTTTAAAATGCCTTCCTCACCATCTTAAATAAGCATGCCCCTTTCAAGAAATTTAGAACCAGGAGCAGATATAGCCCTTGGTTCTCCCCAGACCTGACTGCCCTTAACCAACACAAAAATATCCTGTGGCGTTCTGCATTAGCATCGAACTGCCCCCGCGATATGCAACTTTTTAGGGAAGTTAGAAACCAATACACACAGGCAGTTAGAAACGCCAAGGCTAGCTTTTTCAAACAGAAATTCGCCGTGCAACTCCAACTCTAAAAAGTTCTGGGACATTGTAAAGTCCATGGAGAATAACAACACCTCCTCCCAACTGCCCACTGCACTGAGGATAGGAAACTCTGTCACCACCGATAAGCCCACTATAATTGAGAATTTCAATAAGCATTTTTCTACGGCTGGCCATGCTTTCCACCTAACTACCCCTACTGCATTCAACAGCACTGCACCCCCCCACAGCAACTCGCCCAAGCCTCCCCCATTTCTCCTTCTCCCAAATCCATTCAGCTGATGTTCTGAAAGAGCTGCAAAATCTGGACCCCTACAAATCAGCTGGGCTTGACAATCTGGACCCTTTCTTTCTAAAATTATCTGCCGAAATTATTGCAACCCCTATTACTAGCCTGTTCAACCTCTCTTTCGTGTCGTCTGAGATTCCCATAGATTGGAAAGCAGCTGCTGTCATCCCCCTCTTCAAAGGAGGTGACACTCTTGACCCAAATTGCTACAGACCTATATCCATCCTACCCTGCCTTTCTAAGGTCTTCGAAAGCCAAGTCAACAAACAGATTACCGACCATTTCGAATCCCACCGCACCCTCTCCGCTATGCAATCTGGTTTCAGAGCTGGTCATGGGTGCACCTCAGCCACGCTCAAGGTCCTAAACGACATCGTAACCGCCATCGATAAGAAACATTACTGTGCTGCCGTATTCATTGACCTGGCCAAAGCTTTTGACTCTGTTAATCACCACATCCTCATCGGCAGACTCAGTAGCCTTGGTTTCTCAAACGATTGCGTCGCCTGGTTCACCAACTACTTCTCTGACAGAGTTCAGTGTGTCAAATCGGAGGGCCTACTGTCTGGACCTCTGGCAGTCTCTATGGGGGTACCACAGGGTTCAATTCTTGGGCCAACTCTTTTCTCTGTATACATAAATGATGTCGCTCTTGCTGCTGGTGAATCTCTGATCCACCTCTACGCAGACGACACCATTCTGTACACTTCTGGCCCTTCTTTGGACACTGTGTTAACAACCCTCCAGACAAGCTTCAATGCCATTCAACTCTCCTTCCGTGGTCTCCAACTGCTCCTAAACACAAATAAAACTAAATGCATGCTCTTCAACCGATCGCTGCCTGCACCTGCCCGCCTGTCCAGCATCACTTCTCTGGACGGTTCTAACTTAGAATTTGTGGACAACTACAAATACCTAGGTGTCTGGTTAGACTGTAAACTCTCCTTCCAGACTCACATCAATCATCTCCAATCCAAAGTGAAATCTCGAATTGGCTTCCTATTTCGCAACAAAGCATCCTTCACTCATGCTGCCAAACATACCCTCGTAAAACTGACCATCCTACCAATCCTCGACTTCGGCGATGTCATTTACAAAATAGCTTCCAATACCCTACTCAACAAGCTGGATGCAGTCTATCACAGTGCCATCCGTTTTGTCACCAAAGCCCCATATACTACCCACCACTGCGACCTGTACGCTCTCGTTGGCTGGCCTTCGCTTCATAATCGTCGCCAAACACATTGGCTCCAGGTCATCTACAAGACTCTGCTAGGTAAAGTCCCCCTTATCTCCGCTCACTGGTCACCATAGCAGCACCCACCTGTAGCACGCGCTCCAGCAGGTATATCTCTCTGGTCACCCCTAAAGCCAACTCCTCCTTTGGTCGTCTCTCCTTCCAGTTCTCTGCTGCCAATGACTGGAACGAACTACAAAAATCTCTGAAACTGGAAACACTTATCTCCCTCACTAGCTTTAAGCACCAGCTGTCAGAGCAGCTCACAGATCACTGCACCTGTACATAGCCCATCTATAATTTAGCCCAAACTACTACCTCTTCCCCTACTGTATTTATTTATTTTATTTATTTTGCTCCTTTGCACCATATTATTTATATTTTATCTTTGAACTTTCTTCAAACTACAAATCTACCATTCCAGTGTTTTTCTTGCTATACTTTATTTACTTTGCCACCATGGCATTTTTTTGCCTTTACCTCCCTTATCTCACATCATTTGCTCACATTGTATATAGTCTTATTTTTTTTATATTTTTTTTTATTCTACTGCATCATTGATTGTATGTTGTTTTACTCCATGTGTAACTCTGTGTTTTTGTATGTTGTCGAACTGCTTTGCTTTATCTTGGCCAGGTCGCAATTGTAAATGAGAACTTGTTCTCAACTTGCCTACCTGGTTAAATAAAGGTGAAATAAATAAAATAAAAAAAATAGCACCACATTCCTCCTGCCTCTTCAGCAGGGCACCAACATGACCTGTATCTATGTCAGCAGACAGTTGAGTTGAGCCAATTACTTTCATTTCCTCGTGATACGTCTTCCGTGGTCGCTTCGAAAAGCCTCGGTGTAAAATGAGAGTTTCCATAATGAATATCCCAACCCCCTTTTCCTGAGGCGTCCCGTTTAACTTTACCCGGCCTGGAATCCTCCGGAGACTTCATTATGGGTCATTAGACTTCATAAGGTTTTCATGAGTTACTTTACCGCCCCTGCCGCTCCCATAGAAAAACTGTGCAGATTTCACAAGGCGGCTTATCCACTTGTAGACATAACCAGCCAAAGCAGTGGTCCCCATAGTGAAAGTGTCATTCCAAAAGTCCAACCAACATTCTCTGAATATTCTCAGACTCAAAGAGAACATATGCTTTTCTGTAGATAGATACAGTCTCTACTCCACAGTCAAACGTTTTGTTTAGTAGCTTCGAAAGCACCGGTAGGACCGTCAAATGTTTGCCTGCAGACAGTCCTCCAAACCAGAAGGTGGCAGTAGCGTTGTTTGGCAATGCATGTACCTGTGTGTTGCTTTATGGTCTAGTCGAGTCAATGTTATCTAGCTAGCTAGCTTGCTCTAATGTTGCTATTGTTGTAGAATGCCCTTGTTGAAACTAGCCAGATAGCCACAGCTAGATATCTAGCTAGTAAAATAACAATAACAAAAAAAACGATTTAATTCACTCTCCATAATCACAGATCATAGATACATTCTTAGCTAGATAGGTTCAAATAAAGACACTGCATTGACTCTCGGCAGCCAGCTACATGATGCAGCTGCTTCATGGAAATGAATCCATTGTGATGTAATTATAGCTACATTGGCTAGATAGCTAGCTTGGTAAAGTATTTAGTGTTGTGTGCATTGTTCTGCACTCACTAGCGCATTAGTTTCATATGAAGTGTGTGTTACCGCCTTGCTCAGTTAGCAAAGCTAACGTTTTTGCCTGGCTAACGAAGACTCTTCGCTCCAGACAAACGCTACGCCATGCCCACGGACGTTAGATTCTTCTGCGCCATGAGTCTGGATCTGAGTACATCCACGACCCTTCACCGAATGCAAACACATTTGGGGCCGTCTGATTTGTCCAGAAACCGATGGGTTGAGCGTAGAACACATTTGGGGCCGTCTGATTTGTCCAGAAGCCGACGGGTTGAGCGTAGAACCCATTTGGGGCCGTCTGATTTGTCCAGAAGCCGATGGGTTGAGCGTAGAACACATTTGGGGCCGTCTGATTTGTCCAGAAACCGATGGGTTGAGCGTAGAACACAAACCACTTCAACAATGGCAGTCTCAGACTACAGTAGCGAACCACAGAGTAGTGGGAGAATGTAGTGGGAGAATGTAGTGTGAGTCCTCAGGCTAGCTAACTAATAAGCTAGTGCACAACCTCCTCCACCCTGACACAAACACCTCCACCCAGATGCAACCACCTCCACCCTGACGTAAACACCTCCACCCTGAACCAACCACCTCCACCCTGAACCAACCACCTCCACCCTGAACCAACCACCTCCACCCTGAACCAACCACCTCCACCCTGAACCAACCACCTCCACCCTGAACCAACCACCTCCACCCTGATGCAACCACCTCCACCCTGAACCAACCACCTCCACCCTGAACCAACCACCTCCACCCTGAACCAACCACCTCCACCCTGAACCAACCACCCCCAGCCTCCTCTGACCCCCCAGCTTCCTCCACCCCCAGCCTCCTCCACCTCCACCCGAGAACCCCTGTTCCATCTTCTGAAGTCATCTTAATCAGAGAGCGGAGCTGTGGCCAATCAAAGGTCTTAAAGAACTTCATCTCCCACTACAGGCCACCAGAGGATTATAAATCCACTATCCAGAACGCTCTTCTTCGATCCGGGCCTTGGACGTCTAATGAGAAGTCCCTAAAGCCCGAGATCACAGTGAGTCCTGTCCTGGAGACGAACTGTACTGGGGTTCCCCGCTGGAGGTGAGTCCTTATCCTGAGGAGATCCTATCTGCTGATGAAGACAGATACCGGCCCTGTGAGTGTGTGGGATGATTAAAGAGTGGCAGGGGATTAGTGGAGTAGGCTGTGAAGCTCCATGAGAGAGTCTCATATTAATGGTGTTATTAATGCTGGCTGATAAGTGGTAGCAGAGCAACATCACCTGAAGGCTTTGAGGAGGATTTATTTACACACGTCTCAGACGTGGGATTATTAATAAGGCCTGTTTTACTGACACTACAATAGGCTCCTTTGTCTCTGTGCTGCTTAATGACACAGTTTTAGACCACAAATGCACTGCAATACTAAGCTGGCGTGTTAATGCAGTACAGTTTGGCGGGTTACCCACATCTCAAAGGTCTGATCTGATCCAGTCAGAAAGATATGCATTTCCCATTGTGTCAGTGGTTACATTATCTCAGCATGAAAACAATTAGTAACATTGTGTTTCCTAACTGATGTCATTGGTTACATTATCTCAGCATGAAAACAATTAGTAACATTGTGTTTCCTAACTGATGTCATTGGTTACATTATCTCAGCATGGAAACAATTAGTAACATTGCGTTTCCTAACTGATGTCAGTGATTATATTGTCTCATCATGAAAACAATTAGTAACATTGTGTTTCCTAACTGAAAATGCAATGTGTCGTGTCTAAATACTGAGTTTTACGAAATGCACAGCTTGATAATCTGCCTACTGATTGGGAGGGACCAGCAAAATAACACAGTAAAGCCCTGTAAATATATCGCTGTGCTCCGTATCATTGCTTTAAATCAACGTAGGGCTAGTGGAATAGAAACCTAACAGGAAACACATTGAACCAAACCTGCATCAATATTCATGACAACAAACATTATTTTAACGCGACAATTAGTCAATCATCTGTTTCTCTCCGTTAGACGTACGAAGAGAGTATGAGGAAGAGGAAGAGGAACTCGACTTCCAACAGATCTGACAAAGCAACGTTTCTGTCATGTTGCCGTCCACTACCCTTTAACGTGTTACTGTCTCTCTGACAGCTTATTAAAATAAATCAGGTCGAGCCACTGCTGCTGTGGACTGCCACTTTCTCTAATGGGGAAGGAGGACTCTGCAAGACAATCCTCAACGCTGACTGATGCTGAAGGCTGAGGGGTGGAGGTGGGGGGCTAAAGTGGACAATTAGGAGAAATATTCTACCAGCCAGATGGAATATTCCTGGTTTTTATCATGTAGACGACAGCTAACTGAACTGGTTCCCTGGTCTCTGTACTGAACTGGTTCCCTGGTCTCTGTACTGAACTGGTTCCCTGGTCTCTGTACTGAACTGGTTCCCTGGTCTCTGTACTGAACTGGTTCCCTGGTCTCTATACTGAACTGGTTCCCTGGTCTCTGTACTGAACTGGTTCCCTGGTCTCTGTACTGAACTGGTTCCCTGGTCTCTGTACTGAACTGGTTCCCTGGTCTCTGTACTGAACTGGTTCCCTGGTCTCTGAACTGGTTCCCTGGTCTCTGTACTGAACTGGTTCCCTGGTCTCTGTACTGAACTGGTTCCCTGGTCTCTGAACTGGTTCCCTGGTCTCTGTACTGAACTGGTTCCCTGGTCTCTGTACTGAACTGGTTCCCTGGTCTCTGTAGTGAACTGGTTCCCTGGTCTCTGTACTGAACTGGTTCCCTGGTCTCTGTACTGAACTGGTTCCATGGTCTCTGTACTGAACTGGTTCCCTGGTCTCTGTACTGAACTGGTTCCCTGGTCTCTATACTGAACTGGTTCCCTGGTCTCTATACTGAACTGGTTCCCTGGTCTCTGTACTGAACTGGTTCCCTGGTCTCTGAACTGGTTCCCTGGTCTCTGTACTGAACTGGTTCCCTGGTCTCTGAACTGGTTCCCTGGTCTCTGTACTGAACTGGTTCCCTGGTCTCTATACTGAACTGGTTCCCTGGTCTCTGTACTGAACTGGTTCCCTGGTCTCTGTACTGAACTGCTTCCCTGGTCTCTGTACTGAACTGCTTCCCTGGTCTCTGTACTGAACTGCTTCCCTGGTCTCTGTACTGAACTGGTTCCATGGTCTCTGTACTGAACTGGTTCCCTGGTCTCTGTACTGAACTGGTTCCCTGGTCTCTGTACTGAACTGGTTCCCTGGTCTCTGAACTGGTTCCCTGGTCTCTGTACTGAACTGGTTCCCTGGTCTCTGTACTGAACTGGTTCCCTTGTCTCTGTACTGAACTGGTTCCCTTGTCTCTGTACTGAACTGGTTCCCTGGTCTCTGTACTGAACTGGTTCCCTGGTCTCTGTACTGAACTGGTTCCCTGGTCTCTGTACTGAACTGGTTCCCTGGTCTCTGTACTGAACTGGTTCCCTGGTCTCTGTACTGAACTGGTTCCCTGGTCTCTATACTGAACTGGTTCCCTGGTCTCTATACTGAACTGGTTCCCGGATCTCAACCCACATCTAAAGCATGAAACACACCGAGATTCCCACTGCCAATAGACTGATAATCTCACTCCCATTAGACTGATAATCTCACAGCCAAAAGACTGATAATCTCACTGCCTATAGACTGATAATCTCACAGCCAATAGACTGATAATCTCACCGCCGAAAGATTGATAATCTCACTGCCTATAGACTGATAATCTCACTGCCTATAGACATAATCTCACTGCCGAAAGACTGATAATCTCACTTCCGTTAGACTGATAATCTCACTGCCGAAAGACTGATCATCTCACTGCTTATAGACTGATAATCTCACTCCCGTTAGACTGATAATCTCACAGCCGAAAGACTGATAATCTCACTGCCGAAAGACTGATAATCTCACAGCCAATAGACTGATAATCTCACTGCCTATAGACTGATAATCTCACAGCCGAAAGACTGATAATCTCACTGCCTATAGACTGATAATCTCACAGCCAATAGACGGATAATATCACTGCCAATAGACTGATAATCTCACTCCCATTAGACTGATAATCTCACAGCCAAAAGACTGATAATCTCACTGCCTATAGACTGATAATCTCACAGCCAATAGACTGATAATCTCACCGCCGAAAGATTGATAATCTCACTGCCTATAGACTGATAATCTCACTGCCTATAGACATAATCTCACTGCCGAAAGACTGATAATCTCACTTCCGTTAGACTGATAATCTCACTGCCGAACGACTGATCATCTCACTGCTTATAGACTGATAATCTCACTCCCGTTAGACTGATAATCTCACAGCCGAAAGACTGATAATCTCACTGCCGAAAGACTGATAATCTCACAGCCAATAGACTGATAATCTCACTGCCTATAGACTGATAATCTCACAGCCGAAAGACTGATAATCTCACTGCCGAAAGACTGATCATCTCACTGCTTATAGACTGATAATCTCACTCCCGTTAGACTGATAATCTCACAGCCGAAAGACTGATAATCTCACTGCCGAAAGACTGATAATCTCACAGCCAATAGACTGATAATCTCACTGCCTATAGACTGATAATCTCACAGCCGAAAGACTGATAATCTCACTGCCTATAGACTGATAATCTCACAGCCAATAGACGGATAATATCACTGCCAATAGACTGATAATCTCACTGCCAATAGACTGATAATCTCACCGCTGATAGACTGATAATCTCACAGCCGAAAGACTGATCATCTCACAGCCGAAAGACTGATAATCTCACAGCCGAAAGACTGATAATCTCACTGCCGTTAGACTGATAATCTCACTGCCGAAAGGCTGATAATCTCACAGCCAATAGACTGATAATCTCACTGCCTATAGACTGATATCTCACAGCCGAAAAACTGATAATCTCACTGCCGTTAGACTGATAATCTCACTGCCTATAGACTGATAATCTCACAGCCAATAGACTGATAATCACAGCCAATAGACTGATAATCTCACTGCCTATAGACTGATAATCTCACTGTCTATAGACTGATAATCTCACTGTCTATAGACTGATAATCTCACTGCCTATGGACTGATAATCTCACAGCCGAAAGACTGATAATCTCACAGCCAATAGACTGATAATCTCGCTGCCTATAGACTGATATCTCACAGCCGAAAAACTGATAATCTCACTGCCGTTAGACTGATAATCTCACTGCCTGTAGACTGATAATCTCACAGCCAATAGACTGATAATCTCACTGCCGTTAGACTGATAATCTCACAGCCAATAGGCTGATAATCTCACTGCCGTTAGACTGATAATCTCACTGCCGAAAGGCTGATAATCTCACAGCCAATAGACTGATAATCTCACTGCCCATAGACTGATAATCTCACAGCCAAAAGACTGATAATCTCACTGCCGTTAGACTGATAATCTCACAGCCAATAGACTGATAATCTCACAGCCAATAGACTGATAATCTCACTGCCGTTAGACTGATAATCTCACAGCCAATAGGCTGATAATCTCACTGCCGTTAGACTGATAATCTCACAGCCAATAGACTGATAATCTCACAGCCAATAGACTGATAATCTCACTGCCGTTAGACTGATAATCTCACAGCCAATAGGCTGATAATCTCACTGCCGTTAGACTGATAATCTCACAGCCAATAGACTGATAATCTCACTGCCTATAGACTGATAATCTCACTGCCAGTAGACTGATAATCTCACTGCCAATAGACTGATAATCTCACTGCCCATAGACGGATAATCTCACAGCCGAAAGACTGATAATCTCACTGCCGTTAGACTGATAATCTCACAGCCTATAGACTGATAATCTCACTGCCGTTAGACTGATAATCTCACTGCCGTTAGACTGATAATCTCACTGCCGTTAGACTGATAATCTCACAGCCAATAGACTTATAATCTCACTGCCCGAAAGACTGATAATCTCACAGCCAATAGACTGATAATCTCACAGCCTATAGACTGATAATCTCACTGCCTATAGACTGATAATCTCACTGCCGTTAGACTGAGAATCTCACTGCCAATAGACTGATAATCTTACTGCCAAAAGACTGATAATCTCACTGCCAGTAGACTGATAATCTCACTGCCAGTAGACTGATAATCTCACTGCCAATAGACTAATAATCTCACAGCCAATAGACTGATAATCTCACTGCCGTTAGACTGATAATCTCACAGCCGAAAGACTGATAATCTCACAGCCGATAGATTGATAATCTCACTGCCTATAGACTGATAATCTCACTGCCGTTAGACTGATAATCTCACTGCCAATAGATTGATAATCTCACTGCCGTTAGACTGATAATCTCACAGCCGAAAGACTGACGAAAGGTGCTTATCCCCATGGGCATATATTTGCATATATTTAGAAGGGTATATATTTAGTTTTTTCTTCATAAATTGTAGATTTTTTTTACAACCATTTCCTGCTGTTCTACACTGTTTCTTCACAGGGGGAATCATTTATTTACTGAATAGAACACAACCATTTTTTTTTTTTAGGTTTTGCAGAAATAAATTATAATGTGTTTTAATGACTAGATTACTTCTCAACTGGATTCCCTGAACCCCTAATAATGAACTAACAGGTCTGAAACCCGACCAACTCTAACTCTCATTAATATCCTGCTCCTCCACCCACAATCCCACCCGCAGTGATCGATTGACAGGCCAAAAAAAACGTTAAAGAATGTGGCCAGGATAACGCACGAGGAAATTATATTGAAAACGGGAGGAATAATATTGTTTTACCCAATAAGAATTAGGTTGTTTTACTTGGTAGGATAAGAAAAAGCATTTGGCTAAATTGCACATTATATTTTTGTAGTACAATAGTACAATTACTAAATGTGGATTTTTATTTATATTTGAAGAATCTACTTTCTCGATGTGGCAGTGTTATCTGGTAGGGCATTGAACAAGACCTGGCAAATTGAAAATTCAAACAGGAGTTTTTGCAATTAAATTTGGTCATAGATTATGTTCAGGAAAAACTGGTATTGCAATGTATTATTAATGTATCTTTTTGTACTGAACTGGTTCCCTGTACATGATATACAGTATATATATATATATATATACACATGATATACAGTACATATATAGTATATATATACACATGATATACAGTATATATATAGTATATATATACACATGATATACAGTATATATATAGTATATATATACACATGATATACAGTACATATATATATATATACACATGATATACAGTATATATATATATATACACATGATATACAGTACATATATAGTATATATATACACATGATATACAGTATATATATAGTATATATATACACATGATATACAGTATATATATATATATATATATAGTATATATATATATATATATATATATATATATATATATATATATATATATATATATATATATATATATATATATACATGATATACAGTATATATAGTTGAAATCGGAAGTTTACATCCACTTAGGTTGGAGTCATTAAAACTTGTTTTTCAACCACTCCACAATGTTCTTGTTAACAAACTATAGTTTTGGCAAGTCGGTTAGGACATCTACTTTGTGCATGACACAAGTCATTTTTCCAACAATTGTTTACAGTATCAGTATAATGACTGTCAGTATCAGGATAATGACTCAGTATAATGACTGTCAGTGTCAGTATAATGACTGTCAGTATCAGTATAATGACTGTCAGTATCAGTATAATGACTGTCAGTATCAGTATAATGACTCAGTATAATGACTGTCAGTATCAGCATAATGACTGTCAGTATCAGTATAATGACTCAGTATAATGACTGTCAGTATCAGTATAATGTCTGTCAGTATCAGTATAATGACTCAGTATAATGACTGTCAGTATCAGTATAATGACTGTCAGTATCAGTATAATGACTGTCAGTATCAGTATAATGACTGTCGGTATCAGTATAATGACTGTCAGTATCAGTATAATGACTGTCAGTATAATGACTGTCAGTATCAGTATAATGACTGTCAGTATCAGTATAATGACTGTCAGTATCAGTATAATGACTCAGTATACTGACTGTCAGTATCAGTATAATGACTCAGTATCAGTATAATGACTCAGTATACTGACTGTCAGTATCAGCATAATGACTGTCAGTATCAGTATAATGACTGTCAGTATCAGTATAATGACTGTCAGTATCAGAATAATGACTGTCAGTATCAGTATAATGACTGTCAGTATCAGTATAATGACTCAGTATAATGACTGTCAGTATCAGCATAATGACTGTCAGTATCAGTATAATGTCTGTCAGTATCAGTATAATGACTCAGTATACTGACTGTCAGTATCAGTATAATGACTCAGTATAATGACTGTCAGTATCAGCATAATGACTGTCAGTATCAGTATAATGACTGTCAGTATCAGTATAATGTCTGTCAGTATCAGTATAATGACTCAGTATACTGACTGTCAGTATCAGTATAATGACTCAGTATACTGACTGTCAGTATCAGTATAATGACTCAGTATAATGACTGTCAGTATCAGTATAATGACTCAGTATACTGACTGTCAGTATCAGTATAATGACTCAGTATAATGACTGTCAGTATCAGTATAATGACTCAGTATACTGACTGTCAGTATCAGTATAATGACTGTCAGTATCAGCATAATGACTCAGTATACTGACTGTCAGTATCAGTATTTGACTGTCAGTATCAGTATAATGACTGTCAGTATCAGTATAATGTCTGTCAGTATCAGTATAATGACTCAGTATACTGACTGTCAGTATCAGTATAATGACTCAGTATAATGACTGTCAGTATCAGCATAATGACTGTCAGTATCAGTATAATGACTGTCAGTATCAGTATAATGTCTGTCAGTATCAGTATAATGACTCAGTATACTGACTGTCAGTATCAGTATAATGACTCAGTATACTGACTGTCAGTATCAGTATAATGACTCAGTATAATGACTGTCAGTATCAGTATAATGACTCAGTATACTGACTGTCAGTATCAGTATAATGACTCAGTATAATGACTGTCAGTATCAGTATAATGACTCAGTATACTGACTGTCAGTATCAGTATAATGACTGTCAGTATCAGCATAATGACTCAGTATACTGACTGTCGGTATCAGTATTTGACTGTCAGTATCAGTATAATGACTGTCAGTATCAGTATAATGACTGTCAGTATCAGTATAATGACTCAGTATAATGACTGTCAGTATCAGCATAATGACTGTCAGTATCAGTATAATGACTCAGTATAATGACTGTCAGTAACAGCATAATGACTGTCAGTATCAGCATAATGACTGTCAGTATCAGTATAATGACTCAGCATAATGACTGTCAGTATCAGTATAATGACTCAGTATACTGACTGTCAGTATCAGTATTTAACTGTCAGTATCAGTATAATGACTGTCAGTATCAGCATAATGACTGTCAGTATCAGTATAATGACTCAGTATACTGACTGTCAGTATCAGTATTTGACTGTCAGTATCAGTATAATGACTGTCAGTATCAGTATAATGACTGTCAGTATCAGTATAATGACTGTCAGTATCAGCATAATGACTGTCAGTATCAGCATAATGACTGTCAGTATCAGTATAATGACTGTCAGTATCAGTATAATGACTCAGTATACTGACTGTCAGTATCAGTATAATGACTGTCAGTATCAGCATAATGACTGTCAGTATCAGTATAATGTCTGTCAGTATCAGTATAATGACTCAGTATACTGACTGTCAGTATCAGTATAATGACTCAGTATAATGACTGTCAGTATCAGCATAATGACTGTCAGTATCAGTATAATGACTGTCAGTATCAGTATAATGTCTGTCAGTATCAGTATAATGACTCAGTATACTGACTGTCAGTATCAGTATAATGACTCAGTATACTGACTGTCAGTATCAGTATAATGACTCAGTATAATGACTGTCAGTATCAGTATAATGACTCAGTATACTGACTGTCAGTATCAGTATAATGACTCAGTATAATGACTGTCAGTATCAGTATAATGACTCAGTATACTGACTGTCAGTATCAGCATAATGACTGTCAGTATCAGCATAATGACTCAGTATACTGACTGTCAGTATCAGTATTTGACTGTCAGTATCAGTATAATGACTGTCAGTATCAGTATAATGTCTGTCAGTATCAGTATAATGACTCAGTATACTGACTGTCAGTATCAGTATAATGACTCAGTATAATGACTGTCAGTATCAGCATAATGACTGTCAGTATCAGTATAATGACTGTCAGTATCAGTATAATGTCTGTCAGTATCAGTATAATGACTCAGTATACTGACTGTCAGTATCAGTATAATGACTCAGTATACTGACTGTCAGTATCAGTATAATGACTCAGTATAATGACTGTCAGTATCAGTATAATGACTCAGTATACTGACTGTCAGTATCAGTATAATGACTCAGTATAATGACTGTCAGTATCAGTATAATGACTCAGTATACTGACTGTCAGTATCAGTATAATGACTGTCAGTATCAGCATAATGACTCAGTATACTGACTGTCAGTATCAGTATTTGACTGTCAGTATCAGTATAATGACTGTCAGTATCAGTATAATGACTGTCAGTATCAGTATAATGACTCAGTATAATGACTGTCAGTATCAGCATAATGACTGTCAGTATCAGTATAATGACTCAGTATAATGACTGTCAGTAACAGCATAATGACTGTCAGTATCAGCATAATGACTGTCAGTATCAGTATAATGACTCAGCATAATGACTGTCAGTATCAGTATAATGACTCAGTATACTGACTGTCAGTATCAGTATTTAACTGTCAGTATCAGTATAATGACTGTCAGTATCAGCATAATGACTGTCAGTATCAGTATAATGACTCAGTATACTGACTGTCAGTATCAGTATTTGACTGTCAGTATCAGTATAATGACTGTCAGTATCAGTATAATGACTGTCAGTATCAGTATAATGACTGTCAGTATCAGCATAATGACTGTCAGTATCAGCATAATGACTGTCAGTATCAGTATAATGACTGTCAGTATCAGTATAATGACTCAGTATACTGACTGTCAGTATCAGTATAATGACTGTCAGTATCAGTATAATGACTCAGTATACTGACTGTCAGTATCAGTATAATGACTGTCAGTATCAGCATAATGACTGTCAGTATCAGCATAATGACTCAGTATACTGACTGTCAGTATCAGCATAATGACTCAGTATACTGACTGTCAGTATCAGTATAATGACTCAGTATACTGACTGTCAGTATCAGTATAATGACTCAGTATACTGACTGTCAGTATCAGCATAATGACTCAGTATACTGACTGTCAGTATCAGTATAATGACTCAGTATACTGACTGTCAGTATCAGTATAATGACTGTCAGTATCAGTATAATGACTCAGTATACTGACTGTCAGTATCAGTATAATGACTCAGCATAATGACTGTCAGTATCAGTATAATGACTCAGTATAATGACTGTCAGTATCAGTATAATGACTCAGTATACTGACTGTCAGTATCAGCATAATGACTCAGTATACTGACTGTCAGTATCAGTATAATGACTCAGTATACTGACTGTCAGTATCAGTATAATGACCCAGTATACTGACTGTCAGTATCAGTATAATGACTCAGTATACTGACTGTCAGTATCAGTATAATGACTGTCAGTATCAGTATAATGACTGTCAGTATCAGCATAATGACTGTCGGTATCAGCATAATGACTGTCAGTATCAGTATAATGACTGTCGGTATCAGTATAATGACTCAGTATACTGACAGTCAGTATCAGTATAATGACTGTCAGTATCAGTATAATGACTGTCAGTATCAGTATAATGACTCAGTATACTGACTGTCAGTATCAGTATAATGACTGTCAGTATCAGCATAATGACTGTCAGTATCAGCATAATGACTCAGTATACTGACTGTCAGTATCAGCATAATGACTCAGTATACTGACTGTCAGTATCAGTATAATGACTCAGTATACTGACTGTCAGTATCAGTATAATGACTCAGTATACTGACTGTCAGTATCAGCATAATGACTCAGTATACTGACTGTCAGTATCAGTATAATGACTCAGTATACTGACTGTCAGTATCAGTATAATGACTGTCAGTATCAGTATAATGACTCAGTATACTGACTGTCAGTATCAGTATAATGACTCAGCATAATGACTGTCAGTATCAGTATAATGACTCAGTATAATGACTGTCAGTATCAGTATAATGACTCAGTATACTGACTGTCAGTATCAGCATAATGACTCAGTATACTGACTGTCAGTATCAGTATAATGACTCAGTATACTGACTGTCAGTATCAGTATAATGACTCAGTATACTGACTGTCAGTATCAGTATAATGACCCAGTATACTGACTGTCAGTATCAGTATAATGACTCAGTATAATGACTGTCAGTATCAGTATAATGACTGTCAGTATCAGTATAATGACTCAGTATACTGACTGTCAGTATCAGTATAATGACTCAGTATCAGTATAATGACTCAGTATAATGACTGTCAGTATCAGTATAATGACTCAGTATAATGACTGTCAGTATCAGTATAATGACTCAGTATCAGTATAATGACTCAGTATCAGTATAATGACTCAGTATACTGACTGTCAGTATCAGTATAATGACTGTCAGTGTCAGTATAATGACTGTCAGTATCAGTATAATGACTCAGTATACTGACTGTCAGTATCAGTATAATGACTGTCAGTATCAGCATAATGACTCAGTATACTGACTGTCAGTATCAGTATTTGACTGTCAGTATCAGTATAATGACTGTCAGTATCAGTATAATGACTGTCAGTATCAGTATAATGACTGTCAGTATCAGTATACTGACTGTCAGTATCAGTATAATGACTCAGTATCAGTATAATGACTCAGTATTTGACTGTCAGTATCAGTATTTGACTGTCAGTATCAGTATAATGACTCAGTATACTGACCGTCAGTATCAGTATAATGACTCAGTATACTGACTGTCAGTATCAGTATAATGACTCAGTATAATGACTGTCAGTATCAGTATAATGACTGTCAGTATCAGTATAATGACTCAGTATACTGACTGTCAGTATCAGTATTTGACTGTCAGTATCAGTATAATGACTGTCAGTGTCAGTATAATGACTCAGTATCAGTATAATGACTCAGTATAATGACTCAGTATAATGACTGTCAGTATCAGTATAATGACTCAGTATCAGTATAATGACTCAGTATACTGACTGTCAGTATCAGTATAATGACTGTCAGTATCAGTATAATGACTCAGTATAATGACTCAGTATAATGACTGTCAGTATCAGTATAATGACTCAGTATCAGTATAATGACTCAGTATAATGACTCAGTATAATGACTGTCAGTATCAGTATAATGACTCAGTATCAGTATAATGACTCAGTATACTGACTGTCAGTATCAGTATAATGACTGTCAGTATCAGTATAATGACTCAGTATAATGACTCAGTATAATGACTGTCAGTATCAGTATAATGACTCAGTATCAGCATAATGACTCAGTATAATGACTCAGTATCAGTATAATGACTCAGTATACTGACTGTCAGTATCAGTATAATGACTCAGTATCAGTATAATGACTCAGTATACTGACTGTCAGTATCAGTATAATGACTCAGTATAATGACTGTCAGTATCAGTATAATGACTCAGTATCAGTATAATGACTCAGTATAATGACTGTCAGTATCAGTATAATGACTCAGTATAATGACTGTCAGTATCAGTATAATGACTCAGTATCAGTATAATGACTCAGTATCAGTATAATGACTCAGTATACTGACTGTCAGTATCAGTATAATGACTGTCAGTGTCAGTATAATGACTGTCAGTATCAGTATAATGACTCAGTATACTGACTGTCAGTATCAGTATAATGACTGTCAGTATCAGCATAATGACTCAGTATACTGACTGTCAGTATCAGTATTTGACTGTCAGTATCAGTATAATGACTGTCAGTATCAGTATAATGACTGTCAGTATCAGTATACTGACTGTCAGTATCAGTATAATGACTCAGTATCAGTATAATGACTCAGTATTTGACTGTCAGTATCAGTATTTGACTGTCAGTATCAGTATAATGACTCAGTATACTGACCGTCAGTATCAGTATAATGACTCAGTATACTGACTGTCAGTATCAGTATAATGACTCAGTATAATGACTGTCAGTATCAGTATAATGACTGTCAGTATCAGTATAATGACTCAGTATACTGACTGTCAGTATCAGTATTTGACTGTCAGTATCAGTATAATGACTGTCAGTGTCAGTATAATGACTCAGTATCAGTATAATGACTCAGTATAATGACTCAGTATAATGACTGTCAGTATCAGTATAATGACTCAGTATCAGTATAATGACTCAGTATACTGACTGTCAGTATCAGTATAATGACTGTCAGTATCAGTATAATGACTCAGTATAATGACTCAGTATAATGACTGTCAGTATCAGTATAATGACTCAGTATCAGTATAATGAATCAGTATAATGACTCAGTATAATGACTGTCAGTATCAGTATAATGACTCAGTATCAGTATAATGACTCAGTATACTGACTGTCAGTATCAGTATAATGACTGTCAGTATCAGTATAATGACTCAGTATAATGACTCAGTATAATGACTGTCAGTATCAGTATAATGACTCGGTATCAGCATAATGACTCAGTATAATGACTCAGTATCAGTATAATGACTCAGTATACTGACTGTCAGTATCAGTATAATGACTCAGTATCAGTATAATGACTCAGTATACTGACTGTCAGTATCAGTATAATGACTCAGTATAATGACTGTCAGTATCAGTATAATGACTCAGTATACTGACTGTCAGTATCAGTATAATGACTGTCAGTATCAGCATAATGACTCAGTATACTGACTGTCAGTATCAGTATTTGACTGTCAGTATCAGTATAATGACTGTCAGTATCAGTATAATGACTGTCAGTATCAGTATAATGACTGTCAGTATCAGTATACTGACTGTCAGTATCAGTATAATGACTGTCAGTATCAGTATAATGACTCAGTATCAGTATAATGAATCAGTATAATGACTCAGTATAATGACTGTCAGTATCAGTATAATGACTCAGTACCAGTATAATGACTCAGTATACTGACTGTCAGTATCAGTATAATGACTGTCAGTATCAGTATAATGACTGTCAGTATCAGTATAATGACTCAGTATAATGACTGTCAGTATCAGCATAATGACTGTCAGTATCAGTATAATGACTCAGTATAATGACTGTCAGTAACAGCATAATGACTGTCAGTATCAGCATAATGACTGTCAGTATCAGTATAATGACTCAGCATAATGACTGTCAGTATCAGTATAATGACTCAGTATACTGACTGTCAGTATCAGTATTTAACTGTCAGTATCAGTATAATGACTGTCAGTATCAGCATAATGACTGTCAGTATCAGTATAATGACTCAGTATACTGACTGTCGGTATCAGTATTTGACTGTCAGTATCAGTATAATGACTGTCAGTATCAGTATAATGACTGTCAGTATCAGTATAATGACTGTCAGTATCAGCATAATGACTGTCAGTATCAGCATAATGACTGTCAGTATCAGTATAATGACTGTCAGTATCAGTATAATGACTCAGTATACTGACTGTCAGTATCAGTATAATGACTGTCAGTATCAGTATAATGACTCAGTATACTGACTGTCAGTATCAGTATAATGACTGTCAGTATCAGCATAATGACTGTCAGTATCAGCATAATGACTCAGTATACTGACTGTCAGTATCAGCATAATGACTCAGTATACTGACTGTCAGTATCAGTATAATGACTCAGTATACTGACTGTCAGTATCAGTATAATGACTCAGTATACTGACTGTCAGTATCAGCATAATGACTCAGTATACTGACTGTCAGTATCAGTATAATGACTCAGTATACTGACTGTCAGTATCAGTATAATGACTGTCAGTATCAGTATAATGACTCAGTATACTGACTGTCAGTATCAGTATAATGACTCAGCATAATGACTGTCAGTATCAGTATAATGACTCAGTATAATGACTGTCAGTATCAGTATAATGACTCAGTATACTGACTGTCAGTATCAGCATAATGACTCAGTATACTGACTGTCAGTATCAGTATAATGACTCAGTATACTGACTGTCAGTATCAGTATAATGACCCAGTATACTGACTGTCAGTATCAGTATAATGACTCAGTATACTGACTGTCAGTATCAGTATAATGACTGTCAGTATCAGTATAATGACTGTCAGTATCAGCATAATGACTGTCAGTATCAGCATAATGACTGTCAGTATCAGTATAATGACTGTCAGTATCAGTATAATGACTCAGTATACTGACAGTCAGTATCAGTATAATGACTGTCAGTATCAGTATAATGACTGTCAGTATCAGTATAATGACTCAGTATACTGACTGTCAGTATCAGTATAATGACTGTCAGTATCAGCATAATGACTGTCGGTATCAGCATAATGACTCAGTATACTGACTGTCAGTATCAGCATAATGACTCAGTATACTGACTGTCAGTATCAGTATAATGACTCAGTATACTGACTGTCAGTATCAGTATAATGACTCAGTATACTGACTGTCAGTATCAGCATAATGACTCAGTATACTGACTGTCAGTATCAGTATAATGACTCAGTATACTGACTGTCAGTATCAGTATAATGACTGTCAGTATCAGTATAATGACTCAGTATACTGACTGTCAGTATCAGTATAATGACTCAGCATAATGACTGTCAGTATCAGTATAATGACTCAGTATAATGACTGTCAGTATCAGTATAATGACTCAGTATACTGACTGTCAGTATCAGCATAATGACTCAGTATACTGACTGTCAGTATCAGTATAATGACTCAGTATACTGACTGTCAGTATCAGTATAATGACTCAGTATACTGACTGTCAGTATCAGTATAATGACCCAGTATACTGACTGTCAGTATCAGTATAATGACTCAGTATAATGACTGTCAGTATCAGTATAATGACTGTCAGTATCAGTATAATGACTCAGTATACTGACTGTCAGTATCAGTATAATGACTCAGTATCAGTATAATGACTCAGTATAATGACTGTCAGTATCAGTATAATGACTCAGTATAATGACTGTCAGTATCAGTATAATGACTCAGTATCAGTATAATGACTCAGTATCAGTATAATGACTCAGTATACTGACTGTCAGTATCAGTATAATGACTGTCAGTGTCAGTATAATGACTGTCAGTATCAGTATAATGACTCAGTATACTGACTGTCAGTATCAGTATAATGACTGTCGGTATCAGCATAATGACTCAGTATACTGACTGTCAGTATCAGTATTTGACTGTCAGTATCAGTATAATGACTGTCAGTATCAGTATAATGACTGTCAGTATCAGTATAATGACTGTCAGTATCAGTATACTGACTGTCAGTATCAGTATAATGACTCAGTATCAGTATAATGACTCAGTATTTGACTGTCAGTATCAGTATTTGACTGTCAGTATCAGTATAATGACTCAGTATACTGACCGTCAGTATCAGTATAATGACTCAGTATACTGACTGTCAGTATCAGTATAATGACTCAGTATAATGACTGTCAGTATCAGTATAATGACTGTCAGTATCAGTATAATGACTCAGTATACTGACTGTCAGTATCAGTATTTGACTGTCAGTATCAGTATAATGACTGTCAGTGTCAGTATAATGACTCAGTATCAGTATAATGACTCAGTATAATGACTCAGTATAATGACTGTCAGTATCAGTATAATGACTCAGTATCAGTATAATGACTCAGTATACTGACTGTCAGTATCAGTATAATGACTGTCAGTATCAGTATAATGACTCAGTATAATGACTCAGTATAATGACTGTCAGTATCAGTATAATGACTCAGTATCAGTATAATGACTCAGTATAATGACTCAGTATAATGACTGTCAGTATCAGTATAATGACTCAGTATCAGTATAATGACTCAGTATACTGACTGTCAGTATCAGTATAATGACTGTCAGTATCAGTATAATGACTCAGTATAATGACTCAGTATAATGACTGTCAGTATCAGTATAATGACTCAGTATCAGCATAATGACTCAGTATAATGACTCAGTATCAGTATAATGACTCAGTATACTGACTGTCAGTATCAGTATAATGACTCAGTATCAGTATAATGACTCAGTATACTGACTGTCAGTATCAGTATAATGACTCAGTATAATGACTGTCAGTATCAGTATAATGACTCAGTATCAGTATAATGACTCAGTATAATGACTGTCAGTATCAGTATAATGACTCAGTATAATGACTGTCAGTATCAGTATAATGACTCAGTATCAGTATAATGACTCAGTATCAGTATAATGACTCAGTATACTGACTGTCAGTATCAGTATAATGACTGTCAGTGTCAGTATAATGACTGTCAGTATCAGTATAATGACTCAGTATACTGACTGTCAGTATCAGTATAATGACTGTCAGTATCAGCATAATGACTCAGTATACTGACTGTCAGTATCAGTATTTGACTGTCAGTATCAGTATAATGACTGTCAGTATCAGTATAATGACTGTCAGTATCAGTATACTGACTGTCAGTATCAGTATAATGACTCAGTATCAGTATAATGACTCAGTATTTGACTGTCAGTATCAGTATTTGACTGTCAGTATCAGTATAATGACTCAGTATACTGACCGTCAGTATCAGTATAATGACTCAGTATACTGACTGTCAGTATCAGTATAATGACTCAGTATAATGACTGTCAGTATCAGTATAATGACTGTCAGTATCAGTATAATGACTCAGTATACTGACTGTCAGTATCAGTATTTGACTGTCAGTATCAGTATAATGACTGTCAGTGTCAGTATAATGACTCAGTATCAGTATAATGACTCAGTATAATGACTCAGTATAATGACTGTCAGTATCAGTATAATGACTCAGTATCAGTATAATGACTCAGTATACTGACTGTCAGTATCAGTATAATGACTGTCAGTATCAGTATAATGACTCAGTATAATGACTCAGTATAATGACTGTCAGTATCAGTATAATGACTCAGCATAATGACTGTCAGTATCAGTATAATGACTCAGTATAATGACTGTCAGTATCAGTATAATGACTCAGTATACTGACTGTCAGTATCAGCATAATGACTCAGTATACTGACTGTCAGTATCAGTATAATGACTCAGTATACTGACTGTCAGTATCAGTATAATGACCCAGTATACTGACTGTCAGTATCAGTATAATGACTCAGTATACTGACTGTCAGTATCAGTATAATGACTGTCAGTATCAGTATAATGACTGTCAGTATCAGCATAATGACTGTCAGTATCAGCATAATGACTGTCAGTATCAGTATAATGACTGTCAGTATCAGTATAATGACTCAGTATACTGACAGTCAGTATCAGTATAATGACTGTCAGTATCAGTATAATGACTGTCAGTATCAGTATAATGACTCAGTATACTGACTGTCAGTATCAGTATAATGACTGTCAGTATCAGCATAATGACTGTCAGTATCAGCATAATGACTCAGTATACTGACTGTCAGTATCAGCATAATGACTCAGTATACTGACTGTCAGTATCAGTATAATGACTCAGTATACTGACTGTCAGTATCAGTATAATGACTCAGTATACTGACTGTCAGTATCAGCATAATGACTCAGTATACTGACTGTCAGTATCAGTATAATGACTCAGTATACTGACTGTCAGTATCAGTATAATGACTGTCAGTATCAGTATAATGACTCAGTATACTGACTGTCAGTATCAGTATAATGACTCAGCATAATGACTGTCAGTATCAGTATAATGACTCAGTATAATGACTGTCAGTATCAGTATAATGACTCAGTATACTGACTGTCAGTATCAGCATAATGACTCAGTATACTGACTGTCAGTATCAGTATAATGACTCAGTATACTGACTGTCAGTATCAGTATAATGACTCAGTATACTGACTGTCAGTATCAGTATAATGACCCAGTATACTGACTGTCAGTATCAGTATAATGACTCAGTATAATGACTGTCAGTATCAGTATAATGACTGTCAGTATCAGTATAATGACTCAGTATACTGACTGTCAGTATCAGTATAATGACTCAGTATCAGTATAATGACTCAGTATAATGACTGTCAGTATCAGTATAATGACTCAGTATAATGACTGTCAGTATCAGTATAATGACTCAGTATCAGTATAATGACTCAGTATCAGTATAATGACTCAGTATACTGACTGTCAGTATCAGTATAATGACTGTCAGTGTCAGTATAATGACTGTCAGTATCAGTATAATGACTCAGTATACTGACTGTCAGTATCAGTATAATGACTGTCAGTATCAGCATAATGACTCAGTATACTGACTGTCAGTATCAGTATTTGACTGTCAGTATCAGTATAATGACTGTCAGTATCAGTATAATGACTGTCAGTATCAGTATAATGACTGTCAGTATCAGTATACTGACTGTCAGTATCAGTATAATGACTCAGTATCAGTATAATGACTCAGTATTTGACTGTCAGTATCAGTATTTGACTGTCAGTATCAGTATAATGACTCAGTATACTGACCGTCAGTATCAGTATAATGACTCAGTATACTGACTGTCAGTATCAGTATAATGACTCAGTATAATGACTGTCAGTATCAGTATAATGACTGTCAGTATCAGTATAATGACTCAGTATACTGACTGTCAGTATCAGTATTTGACTGTCAGTATCAGTATAATGACTGTCAGTGTCAGTATAATGACTCAGTATCAGTATAATGACTCAGTATAATGACTCAGTATAATGACTGTCAGTATCAGTATAATGACTCAGTATCAGTATAATGACTCAGTATACTGACTGTCAGTATCAGTATAATGACTGTCAGTATCAGTATAATGACTCAGTATAATGACTCAGTATAATGACTGTCAGTATCAGTATAATGACTCAGTATCAGTATAATGACTCAGTATAATGACTCAGTATAATGACTGTCAGTATCAGTATAATGACTCAGTATCAGTATAATGACTCAGTATACTGACTGTCAGTATCAGTATAATGACTGTCAGTATCAGTATAATGACTCAGTATAATGACTCAGTATAATGACTGTCAGTATCAGTATAATGACTCAGTATCAGCATAATGACTCAGTATAATGACTCAGTATCAGTATAATGACTCAGTATACTGACTGTCAGTATCAGTATAATGACTCAGTATCAGTATAATGACTCAGTATACTGACTGTCAGTATCAGTATAATGACTCAGTATAATGACTGTCAGTATCAGTATAATGACTCAGTATCAGTATAATGACTCAGTATAATGACTGTCAGTATCAGTATAATGACTCAGTATAATGACTGTCAGTATCAGTATAATGACTCAGTATCAGTATAATGACTCAGTATCAGTATAATGACTCAGTATACTGACTGTCAGTATCAGTATAATGACTGTCAGTGTCAGTATAATGACTGTCAGTATCAGTATAATGACTCAGTATACTGACTGTCAGTATCAGTATAATGACTGTCAGTATCAGCATAATGACTCAGTATACTGACTGTCAGTATCAGTATTTGACTGTCAGTATCAGTATAATGACTGTCAGTATCAGTATAATGACTGTCAGTATCAGTATACTGACTGTCAGTATCAGTATAATGACTCAGTATCAGTATAATGACTCAGTATTTGACTGTCAGTATCAGTATTTGACTGTCAGTATCAGTATAATGACTCAGTATACTGACCGTCAGTATCAGTATAATGACTCAGTATACTGACTGTCAGTATCAGTATAATGACTCAGTATAATGACTGTCAGTATCAGTATAATGACTGTCAGTATCAGTATAATGACTCAGTATACTGACTGTCAGTATCAGTATTTGACTGTCAGTATCAGTATAATGACTGTCAGTGTCAGTATAATGACTCAGTATCAGTATAATGACTCAGTATAATGACTCAGTATAATGACTGTCAGTATCAGTATAATGACTCAGTATCAGTATAATGACTCAGTATACTGACTGTCAGTATCAGTATAATGACTGTCAGTATCAGTATAATGACTCAGTATAATGACTCAGTATAATGACTGTCAGTATCAGTATAATGACTCAGTATCAGTATAATGAATCAGTATAATGACTCAGTATAATGACTGTCAGTATCAGTATAATGACTCAGTATCAGTATAATGACTCAGTATACTGACTGTCAGTATCAGTATAATGACTGTCAGTATCAGTATAATGACTCAGTATAATGACTCAGTATAATGACTGTCAGTATCAGTATAATGACTCAGTATCAGCATAATGACTCAGTATAATGACTCAGTATCAGTATAATGACTCAGTATACTGACTGTCAGTATCAGTATAATGACTCAGTATCAGTATAATGACTCAGTATACTGACTGTCAGTATCAGTATAATGACTCAGTATAATGACTGTCAGTATCAGTATAATGACTCAGTATACTGACTGTCAGTATCAGTATAATGACTGTCAGTATCAGCATAATGACTCAGTATACTGACTGTCAGTATCAGTATTTGACTGTCAGTATCAGTATAATGACTGTCAGTATCAGTATAATGACTGTCAGTATCAGTATAATGACTGTCAGTATCAGTATACTGACTGTCAGTATCAGTATAATGACTGTCAGTATCAGTATAATGACTCAGTATCAGTATAATGAATCAGTATAATGACTCAGTATAATGACTGTCAGTATCAGTATAATGACTCAGTACCAGTATAATGACTCAGTATACTGACTGTCAGTATCAGTATAATGACTGTCAGTATCAGTATAATGACTGTCAGTATCAGTATAATGACTCAGTATAATGACTGTCAGTATCAGCATAATGACTGTCAGTATCAGTATAATGACTCAGTATAATGACTGTCAGTAACAGCATAATGACTGTCAGTATCAGCATAATGACTGTCAGTATCAGTATAATGACTCAGCATAATGACTGTCAGTATCAGTATAATGACTCAGTATACTGACTGTCAGTATCAGTATTTAACTGTCAGTATCAGTATAATGACTGTCAGTATCAGCATAATGACTGTCAGTATCAGTATAATGACTCAGTATACTGACTGTCAGTATCAGTATTTGACTGTCAGTATCAGTATAATGACTGTCAGTATCAGTATAATGACTGTCAGTATCAGTATAATGACTGTCAGTATCAGCATAATGACTGTCAGTATCAGCATAATGACTGTCAGTATCAGTATAATGACTGTCAGTATCAGTATAATGACTCAGTATACTGACTGTCAGTATCAGTATAATGACTGTCAGTATCAGTATAATGACTCAGTATACTGACTGTCAGTATCAGTATAATGACTGTCAGTATCAGCATAATGACTGTCAGTATCAGCATAATGACTCAGTATACTGACTGTCAGTATCAGCATAATGACTCAGTATACTGACTGTCAGTATCAGTATAATGACTCAGTATACTGACTGTCAGTATCAGTATAATGACTCAGTATACTGACTGTCAGTATCAGCATAATGACTCAGTATACTGACTGTCAGTATCAGTATAATGACTCAGTATACTGACTGTCAGTATCAGTATAATGACTGTCAGTATCAGTATAATGACTCAGTATACTGACTGTCAGTATCAGTATAATGACTCAGCATAATGACTGTCAGTATCAGTATAATGACTCAGTATAATGACTGTCAGTATCAGTATAAATACTCAGTATACTGACTGTCAGTATCAGCATAATGACTCAGTATACTGACTGTCAGTATCAGTATAATGACTCAGTATACTGACTGTCAGTATCAGTATAATGACCCAGTATACTGACTGTCAGTATCAGTATAATGACTCAGTATACTGACTGTCAGTATCAGTATAATGACTGTCAGTATCAGTATAATGACTGTCAGTATCAGCATAATGACTGTCAGTATCAGCATAATGACTGTCAGTATCAGTATAATGACTGTCAGTATCAGTATAATGACTCAGTATACTGACAGTCAGTATCAGTATAATGACTGTCAGTATCAGTATAATGACTGTCAGTATCAGTATAATGACTCAGTATACTGACTGTCAGTATCAGTATAATGACTGTCAGTATCAGCATAATGACTGTCAGTATCAGCATAATGACTCAGTATACTGACTGTCAGTATCAGCATAATGACTCAGTATACTGACTGTCAGTATCAGTATAATGACTCAGTATACTGACTGTCAGTATCAGTATAATGACTCAGTATACTGACTGTCAGTATCAGCATAATGACTCAGTATACTGACTGTCAGTATCAGTATAATGACTCAGTATACTGACTGTCAGTATCAGTATAATGACTGTCAGTATCAGTATAATGACTCAGTATACTGACTGTCAGTATCAGTATAATGACTCAGCATAATGACTGTCAGTATCAGTATAATGACTCAGTATAATGACTGTCAGTATCAGTATAATGACTCAGTATACTGACTGTCAGTATCAGCATAATGACTCAGTATACTGACTGTCAGTATCAGTATAATGACTCAGTATACTGACTGTCAGTATCAGTATAATGACTCAGTATACTGACTGTCAGTATCAGTATAATGACCCAGTATACTGACTGTCAGTATCAGTATAATGACTCAGTATAATGACTGTCAGTATCAGTATAATGACTGTCAGTATCAGTATAATGACTCAGTATACTGACTGTCAGTATCAGTATAATGACTCAGTATCAGTATAATGACTCAGTATAATGACTGTCAGTATCAGTATAATGACTCAGTATAATGACTGTCAGTATCAGTATAATGACTCAGTATCAGTATAATGACTCAGTATCAGTATAATGACTCAGTATACTGACTGTCAGTATCAGTATAATGACTGTCAGTGTCAGTATAATGACTGTCAGTATCAGTATAATGACTCAGTATACTGACTGTCAGTATCAGTATAATGACTGTCAGTATCAGCATAATGACTCAGTATACTGACTGTCAGTATCAGTATTTGACTGTCAGTATCAGTATAATGACTGTCAGTATCAGTATAATGACTGTCAGTATCAGTATAATGACTGTCGGTATCAGTATACTGACTGTCAGTATCAGTATAATGACTCAGTATCAGTATAATGACTCAGTATTTGACTGTCAGTATCAGTATTTGACTGTCAGTATCAGTATAATGACTCAGTATACTGACCGTCAGTATCAGTATAATGACTCAGTATACTGACTGTCAGTATCAGTATAATGACTCAGTATAATGACTGTCAGTATCAGTATAATGACTGTCAGTATCAGTATAATGACTCAGTATACTGACTGTCAGTATCAGTATTTGACTGTCAGTATCAGTATAATGACTGTCAGTGTCAGTATAATGACTCAGTATCAGTATAATGACTCAGTATAATGACTCAGTATAATGACTGTCAGTATCAGTATAATGACTCAGTATCAGTATAATGACTCAGTATACTGACTGTCAGTATCAGTATAATGACTGTCAGTATCAGTATAATGACTCAGTATAATGACTCAGTATAATGACTGTCAGTATCAGTATAATGACTCAGTATCAGTATAATGACTCAGTATAATGACTCAGTATAATGACTGTCAGTATCAGTATAATGACTCAGTATCAGTATAATGACTCAGTATACTGACTGTCAGTATCAGTATAATGACTGTCAGTATCAGTATAATGACTCAGTATAATGACTCAGTATAATGACTGTCAGTATCAGTATAATGACTCAGTATCAGCATAATGACTCAGTATAATGACTCAGTATCAGTATAATGACTCAGTATACTGACTGTCAGTATCAGTATAATGACTCAGTATCAGTATAATGACTCAGTATACTGACTGTCAGTATCAGTATAATGACTCAGTATAATGACTGTCAGTATCAGTATAATGACTCAGTATCAGTATAATGACTCAGTATAATGACTGTCAGTATCAGTATAATGACTCAGTATAATGACTGTCAGTATCAGTATAATGACTCAGTATCAGTATAATGACTCAGTATCAGTATAATGACTCAGTATACTGACTGTCAGTATCAGTATAATGACTGTCAGTGTCAGTATAATGACTGTCAGTATCAGTATAATGACTCAGTATACTGACTGTCAGTATCAGTATAATGACTGTCAGTATCAGCATAATGACTCAGTATACTGACTGTCAGTATCAGTATTTGACTGTCAGTATCAGTATAATGACTGTCAGTATCAGTATAATGACTGTCAGTATCAGTATACTGACTGTCAGTATCAGTATAATGACTCAGTATCAGTATAATGACTCAGTATTTGACTGTCAGTATCAGTATTTGACTGTCAGTATCAGTATAATGACTCAGTATACTGACCGTCAGTATCAGTATAATGACTCAGTATACTGACTGTCAGTATCAGTATAATGACTCAGTATAATGACTGTCAGTATCAGTATAATGACTGTCAGTATCAGTATAATGACTCAGTATACTGACTGTCAGTATCAGTATTTGACTGTCAGTATCAGTATAATGACTGTCAGTGTCAGTATAATGACTCAGTATCAGTATAATGACTCAGTATAATGACTCAGTATAATGACTGTCAGTATCAGTATAATGACTCAGTATCAGTATAATGACTCAGTATACTGACTGTCAGTATCAGTATAATGACTGTCAGTATCAGTATAATGACTCAGTATAATGACTCAGTATAATGACTGTCAGTATCAGTATAATGACTCAGTATCAGTATAATGAATCAGTATAATGACTCAGTATAATGACTGTCAGTATCAGTATAATGACTCAGTATCAGTATAATGACTCAGTATACTGACTGTCAGTATCAGTATAATGACTGTCAGTATCAGTATAATGACTCAGTATAATGACTCAGTATAATGACTGTCAGTATCAGTATAATGACTCAGTATCAGCATAATGACTCAGTATAATGACTCAGTATCAGTATAATGACTCAGTATACTGACTGTCAGTATCAGTATAATGACTCAGTATCAGTATAATGACTCAGTATACTGACTGTCAGTATCAGTATAATGACTCAGTATAATGACTGTCAGTATCAGTATAATGACTCAGTATACTGACTGTCAGTATCAGTATAATGACTGTCAGTATCAGCATAATGACTCAGTATACTGACTGTCAGTATCAGTATTTGACTGTCAGTATCAGTATAATGACTGTCAGTATCAGTATAATGACTGTCAGTATCAGTATAATGACTGTCAGTATCAGTATACTGACTGTCAGTATCAGTATAATGACTGTCAGTATCAGTATAATGACTCAGTATCAGTATAATGAATCAGTATAATGACTCAGTATAATGACTGTCAGTATCAGTATAATGACTCAGTACCAGTATAATGACTCAGTATACTGACTGTCAGTATCAGTATAATGACTGTCAGTATCAGTATAATGACTCAGTATAATGACTCAGTATAATGACTGTCAGTATCAGTATAATGACTCAGTATCAGCATAATGACTCAGTATAATGACTCAGTATCAGTATAATGACTCAGTATACTGACTGTCAGTATCAGTATAATGACTCAGTATCAGTATAATGACTCAGTATACTGACTGTCAGTATCAGTATAATGACTCAGTATAATGACTGTCAGTATCAGTATAATGACTCAGTATACTGACTGTCAGTATCAGTATAATGACTGTCAGTATCAGCATAATGACTCAGTATACTGACTGTCAGTATCAGTATTTGACTGTCAGTATCAGTATAATGACTGTCAGTATCAGTATAATGACTGTCAGTATCAGTATAATGACTGTCAGTATCAGTATACTGACTGTCAGTATCAGTATAATGACTCAGTATCAGTATAATGACTCAGTATTTGACTGTCAGTATCAGTATTTGACTGTCAGTATCAGTATAATGACTCAGTATACTGACCGTCAGTATCAGTATAATGACTCAGTATACTGACTGTCAGTATCAGTATAATGACTCAGTATAATGACTGTCAGTATCAGTATAATGACTGTCAGTATCAGTATAATGACTCAGTATACTGACTGTCAGTATCAGTATTTGACTGTCAGTATCAGTATAATGACTGTCAGTGTCAGTATAATGACTCAGTATCAGTATAATGACTCAGTATAATGACTCAGTATAATGACTGTCAGTATCAGTATAATGACTCAGTATCAGTATAATGACTCAGTATACTGACTGTCAGTATCAGTATAATGACTGTCAGTATCAGTATAATGACTCAGTATAATGACTCAGTATAATGACTGTCAGTATCAGTATAATGACTCAGTATAATGACTGTCAGTATCAGTATAATGACTCAGTATCAGTATAATGACTCAGTATACTGACTGTCAGTATCAGTATAATGACTGTCAGTATCAGTATAATGACTCAGTATAATGACTCAGTATAATGACTGTCAGTATCAGTATAATGACTCAGTATCAGCATAATGACTCAGTATAATGACTCAGTATCAGTATAATGACTCAGTATACTGACTGTCAGTATCAGTATAATGACTCAGTATCAGTATAATGACTCAGTATACTGACTGTCAGTATCAGTATAATGACTCAGTATAATGACTGTCAGTATCAGTATAATGACTCAGTATACTGACTGTCAGTATCAGTATAATGACTCAGTATCAGTATAATGACTCAGTATCAGTATAATGACTCAGTATACTGACTGTCAGTATCAGTATAATGACTGTCAGTATCAGTAGAATGACTCAGTATCAGTATAATGACTCAGTATAATGACTCAGTATCAGTATAATGACTCAGTATACTGACTGTCAGTATCAGTATAATGACTCAGTATCAGTATAATGACTCAGTATAATGACTCAGTATCAGCATAATGACTCAGTATACTGACTGTCAGTATCAGCATAATGACTCAGTATCAGTATAATGACTCAGTATCAGCATAATGACTCAGTATACTGACTGTCAGTATCAGCATAATGACTCAGTATCAGTATAATGACTCAGTATCAGTATAATGACTCAGTATCAGCATAATGACTCAGTATCAGCATAATGACTCAGTATACTGACTGTCAGTATCAGTATTTGCTGATTGTTGCTGTAAACGTGATGTTCTTCAAGCTTATTATCTAATTGCCTCTTCCCATAGAGATGAACATAATGAGAGACTCCTTCCCCTCTTCTTCCAGTTGCATATTTAATTAGGACTTGTGTCTGCAGTGAATCAGCTCTTCCTGGCATGTTAATGGCATTACAGGCTTGGAATGAAGTGATTACTTTGAATAAGTATTAATCTCTTTAGCAGTATAGCCTGGGGATACACTGTTTAATACACCCACTGACACCCAGCCTTCAGAAACACAACACATCTACTGTCAGGGGAGGGAGGGAGGGAGAGATGGGAGGGAGGGAGAGAGAGGGAGGGAGGGAGGGAGGGAGGGAGGGAGGGGGAGAGAGGGGAGGGAGAGAGAGAGAGGGAGGGAGGGAGGGAGGGAGGGAGGGAGGGAGGGAGGGAGGGAGGGAGGGAGGGAGGGGGAGAGAGGGAGGGAGGGAGAGAGAGGGAGGGAGGGAGGGAGGGAGGGAGGGAAACCTTTTGAGTGTATATTTTTGGAGATAATGACGGCCATTTTCTTCCTCCCAGTGACTAGTGACAGGTTGAACTAACCCATTATGGCGTGTCGCCACTGGAGCGAGCCGCTCGCGTTATTTCACCTGACAAGGCTCAGGGGGGGAAGGCCTCATTTTTGAGGGGGGGACATTTTGACCATGCAAATTCAGCTACTCCATTATTCCACATTTCCTTCCTCTCAGCCGGCCTGTTAAAAATGGCCTCGGAGCAGCAGCACTAATCCAGCCTCGCAGGGAACGGAGAGGCCAGTTAAATATGGATGGAGAGGTGATCACATCTAGACACTTAGATATATAGACGGAGAGGTGAGTTAGATGGCCGGCGTGCTAGCTGAATCTCACGGCTAACGCATCTCTCAGCCAATCAGCCCGGTCAAACGGAAAGATGTTTAATGTGCAGAAGACCGGTAAATATGAGGTGCAAAAAACCCCAAAAAACGCCAAATTATTAATCGCACAGAAAATGACATTTTCCTGTTTTGTTCGTTAATGTCAAAATCCGACCGAACGCTTCTTGTACATTATGGGGCTTTCAGTGGAGAATCACTTCAGATCTGAGCAGGTATTACAGTCTAGTGGAACAGGTCAGGCTGGTTGGGTGGCAGGGAGAGGGCAGGTTGGTAGGGAGAGGGCTGGTTGGGTGGGAGAGGGCTGGTTGGCAGGGAGAGGGCTGGTTGGTTGGCAGGGAGAGGGCTGGTTGGTAGGGAGAGGGCAGGTTGGGTGGCAGGGAGAGGGCTGGTTGGCAGGGAGAGGGCTGGTTGGCAGGGAGAGGGCTGGTTGGTGGCAGGGAGAGGGCTGGTTGGCAGGGAGAGGGCTGGTTGGTTGGCAGGGAGAGGGCTGGTTGGCAGGGAGAGGGCTGGTTGGTTGGCAGGGAGAGAGAGAGGGGCTGGTTGGTTGGTAGGGAGAGGGCTGGTTGGTAGGGAGAGGGCTGGTTGGTAGGGAGAGGGCAGGTTGGCAGGGAGAGGGCTGGTTGGTAGGGAGAGGGCTGGTTGGTAGGGAGAGGGCTGGGTGGTAGGGAGAGGGCTGGTTGGCAGGGAGAGGGCTGGTTGGTTGGTAGGGAGAGGGCTGGTTGGTTGGTAGGGAGAGGGCTGGTTGGTAGGGAGAGGGCTGGTTGGTAGGGAGAGGGCTGGTTGGCAGGGAGAGGGCTGGTTGGTAGGGAGAGGGCTGGTTGGTAGGGAGAGGGCAGGTTGGTTGGTAGGGAGAGGGCTGGTTGGTTGGTAGGGAGAGGGCTGGTTGGTAGGGAGAGGGTTGGTTGGTAGGGAGAGGGCTGGTTGGGTGGCAGGGAGAGGGCTGGTTGGCAGGGAGAGGGCTGGTTGGCAGGGAGAGGGCTGGTTGGTAGGGAGAGGGCTGGTTGGGTGGCAGGGAGAGGGCTTGTTGGGTGGCAGGGAGAGGGCTGGTTGGTAGGGAGAGGGCTGGTTGGTAGGGAGAGGGCAGGTTGGCAGGGAGAGGGCTGGTTGGTAGGGAGAGGGCTGGTTGGTAGGGAGAGGGCTGGTTGGTAGGGAGAGGGCTGGTTGGTAGGGAGAGGGCTGGTTGGCAGGGAGAGGGCTGGTTGATTGGCAGGGAGAGGGCTGGTTAGTAGGGAGAGGGCTGGTTGGTAGGGAGAGGGCTGGTTGGTAGGGAGAGGGCAGGTTGGTTGGTAGGGAGAGGGCTGGTTGGTAGGGAGAGGGCTGGTTGGTTGGTAGGGAGAGGGCTGGTTGGTTGGTAGGGAGAGGGCTGGTTGGTTGGTAGGGAGAGGGCTGGTTGGTTGGTAGGGAGAGGGCTGGTTGGTAGGGAGAGGGCTGGTTGGTAGGGAGAGGGCTGGTTGGCAGGGAGAGGGCTGGTTGGTTGGCAGGGAGAGGGCTGGTTGGTAGGGAGAGGGCTGGTTGGTAGGGAGAGGGCTGGTTGGTAGGGAGAGGGCAGGTTGGTTGGTAGGGAGAGGGCTGGTTGGTAGGGAGAGGGCTGGTTGGTTGGTAGGGAGAGGGCTGGTTGGTTGGTAGGGAGAGGGCTGGTTGGTTGGTAGGGAGAGGGCTGGTTGGTTGGTAGGGAGAGGGCTGGTTGGTAGGGAGAGGGCTGGTTGGTAGGGAGAGGGCTGGTTGGTTGGTAGGGAGAGGGCTGGTTGGTAGGGAGAGGGCTGGTTGGTAGGGAGAGGGCAGGTTGGCAGGGAGAGGGCAGGTTGGCAGGGAGAGGGCAGGTTGGTAGGGAGAGGGCTGGTTGGTTGGTAGAGAGAGGGCTGGTTGGTTGGTAGGGAGAGGGCTGGTTGGTTGGCAGGGAGAGGGCTGGTTGGTTGGCAGGGAGAGGGCTGGTTGGTTGGTAGGGAGAGGGCTGGTTGGTAGGGAGAGGGCTGGTTGGTTGGCAGGGAGAGGGCTGGTTGGTTGGTAGGGAGAGGGCTGGTTGGTAGGGAGAGGGCTGGTTGGTTGGCAGGGAGAGGGCTGGTTGGTTGGTAGGGAGAGGGCTGGTTGGTAGGGAGAGGGCTGGTTGGTTGGCAGGGAGAGGGCTGGTTGGTTGGCAGGGAGAGGGCTGGTTGGTTGGTAGGGAGAGGGCTGGTTGGTTGGAAGGGAGAGGGCTGGTTGGTAGGGAGAGGGCTGGTTGGTAGGGAGAGGGCTGGTTGGCAGGGAGAGGGCAGGTTGGTAGGGAGAGGGCTGGTTGGTTGGTAGGGAGAGGGCTGGTTGGTTGGTAGGGAGAGGGCTGGTTGGTTGGCAGGGAGAGGGCTGGTTGGTTGGCAGGGAGAGGGCTGGTTGGTTGGTAGGGAGAGGGCTGGTTGGTAGGGAGAGGGCTGGTTGGCAGGGAAAGGGCTGGTTGGTTGGTAGGGAGAGGGCTGGTTGGTTGGTAGGGAGAGGGCTGGTTGGTTGGCAGGGAGAGGGCTGGTTGGTTGGCAGGGAGAGGACTGGTTGGTTGGCAGGGAGAGGGCTGGTTGGTTGGCAGGGAGACGGCTGGTTGGTTGGCAGGGAGAGGGCTGGTTGGTTGGCAGGGAGAGGGTTGGTTGGTTGGCAGGGAGAGGACTGGTTGGTTGGCAGGGAGAGGGCTGGTTGGCAGGGAGAGGGTTGGTTGGTTGGCAGGGAGAGGGCTGGTTGGTTGGTTGGGAGAGGGTTGGTTGGTTGGCAGGGAGAGGGTTGGATGGTTGGCAGGGAGAGGGCTGGTTGGTAGGGAGAGGGTTGGTTGGTTGGCAGGGAGAGTGCTGGTTGGTTGGCAGCGAGAGGGCTGGTTGGTAGGGAGAGGGCTGGTTGGTTGGCAGGGAGAGGGCTGGTTGGCAGGGAGAGGGCTGGTTGGTTGACAGGGAGAGGGTTGGTGTTTAGCAGGGAGAGGGTTCGTTGGTTGGTAGGGAGAGGGCTCGTTGGTTGGCAGGGAGAGGGCTGGTTGGCAGGGAGAGGGCTGGTTGGTTGGTAGGGAGAGGGCTGGTTGGTTGGCAGGGAGAGGGCTGGTTGGTTGGCAGGGAGAGGGTTGGTTGGTTGGCAGGGAGAGGACTGGTTGGTTGGCAGGGAGAGGGCTGGTTGGTTGGCAGGGAGAGGGCTGGTTGGTTGGCAGGGAGAGGGCTGGTTGGTTGGTAGGGAGAGGGCTGGTTGGTAGGGAGAGGGCTGGTTGGTTGGCAGGGAGAGGGCTGGTTGGTTGGTAGGGAGAGGGCTGGTTGGTAGGGAGAGGGCTGGTTGGCAGGGAAAGGGCTGGTTGGTTGGTAGGGAGAGGGCTGGTTGGTTGGTAGGGAGAGGGTTGGGTGGTTGGCAGGGAGAGGGCTGGTTGGTTGGCAGGGAGAGGGCTGGTGGTCACAGCTTCTTCCCTACACTAATAACAGAGAGGAGCACTCAGCCCAGCTCTAACCCTGGGACCACGTCACAGCTACTTCCCTACACTAATAACAGAGAGGAGCACTCAGCCCAGCTCTAACCCTGGGACCACGTCACAGCTGCTTCCCTACACTAATAACAGAGAGGAGCACTCAGCCCAGCTCTAACCCTGGGACCACGTCACAGCTACTTCCCTACACTAATAACAGAGAGGAGCACTCATCCCAGCTCTAACCCTGGGACCACGTCACAGCTACTTCCCTACACTAATAACAGAGAGGAGCACTCAGCCCAGCTCTAACCCTGGGACCACGTCACAGCTACTTCCCTACACTAATAACAGAGAGGAGCACTCAGCCCAGCTCTAACCCTGGGACCACGTCACAGCTGCTTCCCTACACTAATAACAGAGAGGAGCACTCAGCCCAGCTCTAACCCTGGGACCACGTCACAGCTACTTCCCTACACTAATAACAGAGAGGAGCACTCAGCCCAGCTCTAACCCTGGGATCACATCACAGCTACTTCCTTACTTCTAAAGTCATTTTCTCATGGCTCTCTGTTCTCTCTGCAGCAGATACATGGTGAGCAATATGACTGGGACATGGTGAGCAACATGACTGGGACATGGTGAGCAATATGACTGGGACATGGTGAGCAATATGACTGGGACATGGTGAGCAATATGACTGGGACATGGTGAGCAACATGACTGGGACATGGTGAGCAACATGACTGGGACATGGTGAGCAATATGACTGGGACATGGTGAGCAATATGACTGAGACATGGTGAGCAATATAACTGGGACATGGTGAGCAACATGACTGGAACATGGTGAGCAACATGACTGGAACATGGTGAGTAATATAACTGGAACATGGTGAGCAATATGACTGGAACATGGTGAGCAATATGACTGGGACATGGTGAGCAATATGACTGGAACATGGTGAGCAATATGACTGGAACATGGTGAGCAATATGACTGGAACATGGTGAGCAATATGACTGGAACATGGTGAGCAATATGACTGGAACATGGTGAGCAATATGACTGGAACATGGTGAGCAATATGACTGGGACATGGTGAGCAATATGACTGGAACATGGTGAGCATTATGACTGGAACATGGTGAGCAATATGACTGGAACATGGTGAGCAATATGACTGGAACATGGTGAGCAATATGACTGGAACATGGTGAGCAATATGACTGGGACATGGTGAGCAATATGACTGGGACATGGTGAGCAACATGACTGGAACATGGTGAGCAATATGACTGGAACATGGTGAGCATTATGACTGGAACATGGTGAGCATTATGACTGGAACATGGTGAGCATTATGACTGGAACATGGTGAGCAATATGACTGGGACATGGTGAGCAATATGACTGGGACATGGTGAGCAATATGACTGGAACATGGTGAGCAATATGACTGGGACATGGTGAGCAATATGACTGGAACATGGTGAGCAATATGACTGGAACATGGTGAGCAATATGACTGGAACATGGTGAGCAATATGACTGGAACATGGTGAGCAATATGACTGGAACATGGTGAGCAATATGACTGGAACATGGTGAGCAACATGACTGGAACATGGTGAGCAATATGACTGGAACATGGTGAGCAATATGACTGGAACATGGTGAGCAATATGACTGGAACATGGTGAGCATTATGACTGGAACATGGTGAGCAATATGACTGGAACATGGTGAGCAATATGACTGGAACATGGTGAGCAATATGACTGGAACATGGTGAGCAATATGACTGGAACATGGTGAGCATTATGACTGGAACATGGTGAGCATTATGACTGGGACATGGTGAGCAATATGACTGGAACATGGTGAGCAATATGACTGGAACATGGTGAGCAATATGACTGGAACATGGTGAGCAATATGACTGGAACATGGTGAGCAATATGACTGGAACATGGTGAGCAATATCACGATGAGACTCGTCTTGTCCACTAATTGATGGTGGCTGTCTCACGATGAGACTCGTCTTGTCTCCTAATTGATGGTGACTGTCTCTCAGTGAGACTCGTCTCGTCTCCTAATTGATGGTGACTGTCTCACGATGAGACTCGTCTTGTCTACTAATTGACGTTGACTGTCTCACAGTGAGACTCGTCTTGTCTACTAATTGATGGTGGCTGTCTCACAGTGAGACTCGTCTTGTCTACTAATTGATGGTGACTGTCTCACAGTGAGACTCGTCTCGTCTACTAATTGATGGTGACTGTCTCACGATGAGACTCGTCTCGTCTCCTAATTGATGGTGACTGTCTCACAGTGAGACTCGTCTTGTCTACTAATTGATGGTGGCTGTCTCACGATGAGACTCGTCTCGTCTCCTAATTGACGTTGACTGTCTCTCAGTGAGACTCATCTAATTGATGGTGACTGTCTCATGGTGAGACTCGTCTTGTCTACTAATTGATGGTGACTGTCTCACAGTGAGACTCGTCTCGTCTACTAATTGATGGTGACTGTCTCACGATGAGACTCGTCTCGTCTCCTAATTGATGGTGACTGTCTCACAGTGAGACTCATCTTGTCTACTAATTGATGGTGGCTGTCTCACGATGAGACTCGTCTCGTCTCCTAATTGACGTTGACTGTCTCTCAGTGAGACTCATCTAATTGATGGTGACTGTCTCATGGTGAGACTCGTCTTGTCCACTAATTGACGGTGACTGTCTCTCAGTGAGACTCATCTCGTCTCCTAATTGACGGTGACTGTCTCACAGTGAGCAGGGGTATACAGAAGAACTCTAATTGTGACTAGTGACGTGTCCTAGTACCTAGTTTAGAGATGGCAGAGAAGCGGTAGAGCTGGAATCAAGATGTGGTCATTGAGATGCGCGTTTAAAGTGACATGGTCTGGACCGTCACAGAAATGGACTTTAAATGATCTGGACAGGACACATGTTAAACCATGTCTCACTAAGATTCTAAAATATTAATGGTATTTTCCATCAATGCAGGATTGAGGCTTATTTTAAAAAGTTATTTAATTATTCATATACATAAATAAAAGTTACCTAGAATTAGGCTGAAATCACTCAGAGCATGATGTGTTATGAAAACGGAGGATAATGTACTGAATGTACGGAGGAGAACGGTAATGTATGTATGGTAATGCCTTGGTTCAGCTGCACCTGGACATAACGATCACCAGGCCTCTCAACATCAATAAACAGCCTTAACTCTGTCCTGAGGGAGTCTAGTGTCCATAATGGTCCATGTCCTACCTTAACTCTGTCCTGAGGGAGACTAGTGTCCATACTGGTTCATGTCCTACCTTAACTCTGTCCTGAGGGAGACTAGTGTCCATACTGGTTCATGTCCTACCTTAACTCTGTCCTGAGGGAGACTAGTGTCCATACTGGTTCATGTCCTACCTTAACTCTGTCCTGAGGGAGACTAGTGTCCATGTCATACTGGTCCATGTCCTACCTTAACTCTGTCCTGAGGGAGACCAGTGTCCATACTGGTTCATGTCCTACCTTAACTCTGTCCTGAGGGAGTCTAGTGTCCATGTCATACTGGTTCATGTCCTACCTTAACTCTGTCCTGAGGGAGACTAGTGTCCATACTGGTCCATGTCCTACCTTAACTCTGTCCTGAGGGAGACTAGTGTCCATACTGGTTCATGTCCTACCTTAACTCTGTCCTGAAGGAGTCTAGTGTCCATGTCATACTGGTTCATGTCCTACCTTAACTCTGTCCTGAGGGAGACTAGTGTCCATACTGGTCCATGTCCTACCTTAACTCTGTCCTGAGGGAGACTAGTGTCCATACTGGTTCATTTCCTACCTTAACTCTGTCCTGAAGGAGACTAGTGTCCATGTCATACTGGTCCATGTCCTACCTTAACTCTGTCCTGAGGGAGACTAGTGTCCATACTGGTCCATGTCCTACCTTAACTCTGTCCTGAGGGAGTCTAGTGTCCATACTGGTCCATGTCCTACCTTAACTCTGTCCTGAAGGAGACTAGTGTCCATACTGGTCCATGTCCTACCTTAACTCTGTCCTGAGGGAGACTAGTGTCCATACTGGTCCATGTCCTACCTTAACTCTGTCCTTAGGGTGACTAGTGTCCATACTGGTCCATGTCCTACCTTAACTCTGTCCTGAGGGAGACTAGTGTCCATGTCATACTGGTCCATGTCCTACCTTAACTCTGTCCTGAGGGAGACTAGTGTCCATACTGGTTCATGTCCTACCTTAACTCTGTCCTGAAGGAGACTAGTGTCCATGTCATACTGGTTCATGTCCTACCTTAACTCTGTCCTGAGGGAGACTAGTGTCCATGTCATACTGGTTCATGTCCTACCTTAACTCTGTCCTGAGGGAGACTAGTGTCCATGTCATACTGGTCCATGTCCTACCTTAACTCTGTCCTGAGGGAGACTAGTGTCCATACTGGTTCATGTCCTACCTTAACTCTGTCCTGTCCTGAAGGAGACTAGTGTCCATGTCATACTGGTTCATGTCCTACCTTAACTCTGTTCTGAGGGAGACTAGTGTCCATACTGGTTCATGTCCTACCTTAACTCTGTCCTGAGGGAGACTAGTGTCCATGTCATACTGGTTCATGTCCTACCTTAACTCTGTCCTGAGGGAGACTAGTGTCCATGTCATACTGGTCCATGTCCTACCTTAACTCTGTCCTGAGGGAGACTAGTGTCCATAGTAGTCCATTCTAGTTGCTCCAGTCATTATCAGTTGTAGTTGCTCCAGTCATTATCAGTTGTAGTTGCTCCAGTCATTATCAGTTCTAGTTGCTCCAGTCATTATCAGTTGTAGTTGCTCCAGTCATTATCAGTTGTAGTTGCTCCAGTCATTATCAGTTGTAGTTGCTCCAGTCATTATCAGTTGTAGTTGCTCCAGTCATTATCAGTTGTAGTTGCTCCAGTCATTATCAGTTCTAGTTGCTCCAGTCATTATCAGTTGTAGTTGCTCCAGTCATTATCAGTTGTAGTTGCTCCAGTCATTATCAGTTGTAGTTGCTCCAGTCATTATCAGTTCTAGTTGCTCCAGTCATTATCAGTTGTAGTTGCTCCAGTCATTATCAGTTCAATTTTTTATCCAGTCAATATTTAATGAATAAACAAACACAATCAATTTAATTGGAATGTTATTATGGTAATATTATGAATCTGATCGGAAATAAAATTCTGTCATAAAAAACAAAATAATGTTTGGCAAAATGAATACTATTATAAACAGCGAACATTTTCTATGAGGAGGAGGGATACCTGGTCACCTGCTGAAGACAATATGCTAGACAGTAGTTTCTATGGGGAGGAGGGATACCTGGTCACCTGGTCACCTGCTGAAGACAATATGCTAGACAGTAGTTTCTATGAGGAGGAGGGATACCTGGTCACCTGCTGAAGACAATATGCTAGACAGTAGTTTCTATGTAGGAGGAGGGATACCTGGTCACCTGCTGAAGACAATATGCTAGACAGTAGTTTCTATGAGGAGGAGGGATACCTGGTCACCTGCTGAAGACAATATGCTAGACAGTAGTTTCTATGAGGAGGAGGGATACCTGGTCACCTGCTGAAGACAATATGCTAGACAGTAGTTTCTATGAGGAGGAGGGATACCTGGTCACCTGGTGAAGACAATATGCTAGACAGTAGTTTCTATGAGGAGGAGGGATACCTGGTCACCTGCTGAAGACAATATGCTAGACAGTAGTTTCTATGTAGGAGGAGGGATACCTGGTCACCTGCTGAAGACAATATGCTAGACAGTAGTTTCTATGTAGGAGGAGGGATACCTGGTCACCTGCTGAAGACAATATGCTAGACAGTAGTTTCTATGGGGAGGAGGGATACCTGGTCACCTGCTGAAGACAATATGCTAGACAGTAGTTTCTATGTAGGAGGAGGGATACCTGGTCACCTGCTGAAGACAATATGCTAGACAGTAGTTTCTATGTAGGAGGAGGGATACCTGGTCACCTGGTGAAGACAATATGCTAGACAGTAGTTTCTATGAGGAGGAGGGGTACCTGGTCACCTGGTGAAGACAATATGCTAGACAGTAGTTTCTATGAGGAGGAGGGATACCTGGTCACCTGCTGAAGACAATATGCTAGACAGTAGTTTCTATGAGGAGGAGGGATACCTGGTCACCTGCTGAAGACAATATGCTAGACAGTAGTTTCTATGTAGGAGGAGGGATACCTGGTCACCTGCTGAAGACAATATGCTAGACAGTAGTTTCTATGTAGGAGGAGGGATACCTGGTCACCTGGTCACCTGGTGAAGACAATATGCTAAACAGTAGTTTCTATGGGGAGGAGGGATACCTGGTCACCTGCTGAAGACAATATGCTAGACAGTAGTTTCTATGTAGGAGGAGGGGTACCTGGTCACCTGCTGAAGACAATATGCTAGACAGTAGTTTCTATGTAGGAGGAGGGATACCTGGTCACCTGCTGAAGACAATATGCTAGACAGTAGTTTCTATGTAGGAGGAGGGATACCTGGTCACCTGCTGAAGACAATATGCTAGACAGTAGTTTCTATGTAGGAGGAGGGATACCTGGTCACCTGCTGAAGACAATATGCTAGACAGTAGTTTCTATGGGGAGGAGGGATACCTGGTCACCTGCTGAAGACAATATGCTAGACAGTAGTTTCTATGAGGAGGAGGGATACCTGGTCACCTGGTCACCTGCTGAAGACAATATGCTAGACAGTAGTTTCTATGTAGGAGGAGGGATACCTGGTCACCTGCTGAAGACAATATGCTAGACAGTAGTTTCTATGTAGGAGGAGGGGTACCTGGTCACCTGCTGAAGACAATATGCTAGACAGTAGTTTCTATGAGGAGGAGGGATACCTGGTCACCTGCTGAAGACAATATGCTAGACAGTAGTTTCTATGAGGAGGAGGGATACCTGGTCACCTGCTGAAGACAATATGCTAGACAGTAGTTTCTATGAGGAGGAGGGATACCTGGTCACCTGCTGAAGACAATATGCTAGACAGTAGTTTCTATGGGGAGGAGGGATACCTGGTCACCTGCTGAAGACAATATGCTAGACAGTAGTTTCTATGTAGGAGGAGGGATACCTGGTCACCTGGTGAAGACAATATGCTAGACAGTAGTTTCTATGAGGAGGAGGGATACCTGGTCACCTGCTGAAGACAATATGCTAGACAGTAGTTTCTATGAGGAGGAGGGATACCTGGTCACCTGCTGAAGACAATATGCTAGACAGTAGTTTCTATGAGGAGGAGGGATACCTGGTCACCTGCTGAAGACAATATGCTAGACAGTAGTTTCTATGGGGAGGAGGGATACCTGGTCACCTGGTCACCTGCTGAAGACAATATGCTAGACAGTAGTTTCTATGTAGGAGGAGGGATACCTGGTCACCTGGTCACCTGCTGAAGACAATATGCTAGACAGTAGTTTCTATGAGGAGGAGGGATACCTGGTCACCTGCTGAAGACAATATGCTAGACAGTAGTTTCTATGTAGGAGGAGGGATACCTGGTCACCTGCTGAAGACAATATGCTAGACAGTAGTTTCTATGAGGAGGAGGGATACCTGGTCACCTGCTGAAGACAATATGCATAGACAGTAGTTTCTATGAGGAGGAGGGATACCTGGTCACCTGCTGAAGACAATATGCTAGACAGTAGTTTCTATGAGGAGGAGGGATACCTGGTCACCTGGTGAAGACAATATGCTAGACAGTAGTTTCTATGGGGAGGAGGGATACCTGGTCACCTGGTCACCTGCTGAAGACAATATGCTAGACAGTAGTTTCTATGTAGGAGGAGGGATACCTGGTCACCTGCTGAAGACAATATGCTAGACAGAAGTTTCTATGTAGGAGGAGGGATACCTGGTCACCTGCTGAAGACAATATGCTAGACAGTAGTTTCTATGTAGGAGGAGGGATACCTGGTCACCTGGTCACCTGCTGAAGACAATATGCTAGACAGTAGTTTCTATGTAGGAGGAGGGATACCTGGTCACCTGCTGAAGACAATATGCTAGACAGTAGTTTCTATGTAGGAGGAGGGATACCTGGTCACCTGGTGAAGACAATATGCTAGACAGTAGTTTCTATGAGGAGGAGGGATACCTGGTCACCTGCTGAAGACAATATGCTAGACAGTAGTTTCTATGAGGAGGAGGGATACCTGGTCACCTGGTCACCTGCTGAAGACAATATGCTAGACAGTAGTTTCTATGAGGAGGAGGGATACCTGGTCACCTGGTCACCTGGTGAAGACAATATGCATAGACAGTAGTTTCTATGAGGAGGAGGGATACCTGGTCACCTGCTGAAGACAATATGCTAGACAGTAGTTTCTATGAGGAGGAGGGATACCTGGTCACCTGGTGAAGACAATATGCTAGACAGTAGTTTCTATGTAGGAGGAGGGATACCTGGTCACCTGCTGAAGACAATATGCTAGACAGTAGTTTCTATGTAGGAGGAGGGGTACCTGGTCACCTGCTGAAGACAATATGCTAGACAGTAGTTTCTATGTAGGAGGAGGGATACCTGGTCACCTGCTGAAGACAATATGCTAGACAGTAGTTTCTATGAGGAGGAGGGATACCTGGTCACCTGCTGAAGACAATATGCTAGACAGTAGTTTCTATGTAGGAGGAGGGATACCTGGTCACCTGCTGAAGACAATATGCTAGACAGTAGTTTCTATGTAGGAGGAGGGATACCTGGTCACCTGGTCACCTGGTGAAGACAATATGCTAGACAGTAGTTTCTATTAGGAGGAGGGATACCTGGTCACCTGCTGAAGACAATATGCTAGACAGTAGTTTCTATGAGGAGGAGGGATACCTGGTCACCTGCTGAAGACAATATGCTAGACAGTAGTTTCTATGAGGAGGAGGGAGACCTGGTCACCTGCTGAAGACAATATGCTAGACAGTAGTTTCTATGTAGGAGGAGGGGTACCTGGTCACCTGCTGAAGACAATATGCTAGACAGTAGTTTCTATGAGGAGGAGGGATACCTGGTCACCTGCTGAAGACAATATGCTAGACAGTAGTTTCTATGTAGGAGGAGGGATACCTGGTCACCTGCTGAAGACAATATGCTAGACAGTAGTTTCTATGGGGAGGAGGGATACCTGGTCACCTGGTGAAGACAATATGCTAGACAGTAGTTTCTATGGGGAGGAGGGATACCTGGTCACCTGGTCACCTGCTGAAGACAATATGCTAGACAGTAGTTTCTATGAGGAGGAGGGATACCTGGTCACCTGCTGAAGACAATATGCTAGACAGTAGTTTCTATGTAGGAGGAGGGGTACCTGGTCACCTGCTGAAGACAATATGCTAGACAGTAGTTTCTATGGGGAGGAGGGATACCTGGTCACCTGGTCACCTGGTGAAGACAATATGCTAGACAGTAGTTTCTATGAGGAGGAGGGATACCTGGTCACCTGCTGAAGACAATATGCTAGACAGTAGTTTCTATGGGGAGGAGGGATACCTGGTCACCTGCTGAAGACAATATGCTAGACAGTAGTTTCTATGTAGGAGGAGGGGTACCTGGTCACCTGCTGAAGACAATATGCTAGACAGTAGTTTCTATGGGGAGGAGGGATACCTGGTCACCTGCTGAAGACAATATGCTAGACAGTAGTTTCTATGTAGGAGGAGGGATACCTGGTCACCTGCTGAAGACAATATGCTAGACAGTAGTTTCTATGTAGGAGGAGGGATACCTGGTCACCTGCTGAAGACAATATGCTAGACAGTAGTTTCTATGTAGGAGGAGGGATACCTGGTCACCTGCTGAAGACAATATGCTAGACAGTAGTTTCTATGTAGGAGGAGGGATACCTGGCCACCTGGTCACCTGCTGAAGACAATATGCTAGACAGTAGTTTCTATGTAGGAGGAGGGGTACCTGGTCACCTGCTGAAGACAATATGCTAGACAGTAGTTTCTATGTAGGAGGAGGGATACCTGGTCACCTGCTGAAGACAATATGCTAGACAGTAGTTTCTATGAGGAGGAGGGATACCTGGTCACCTGCTGAAGACAATATGCTAGACAGTAGTTTCTATGTAGGAGGAGGGATACCTGGTCACCTGGTCACCTGCTGAAGACAATATGCTAGACAGTAGTTTCTATGTAGGAGGAGGGATACCTGGTCACCTGCTGAAGACAATATGCTAGACAGTAGTTTCTATGGGGAGGAGGGATACCTGGTCACCTGCTGAAGACAATATGCTAGACAGTAGTTTCTATGAGGAGGAGGGATACCTGGTCACCTGCTGAAGACAATATGCTAGACAGTAGTTTCTATGAGGAGGAGGGATACCTGGTCACCTGGTCACCTGCTGAAGACAATATGCTAGACAGTAGTTTCTATGGGGAGGAGGGATACCTGGTCACCTGGTCACCTGCTGAAGACAATATGCTAGACAGTAGTTTCTATGTAGGAGGAGGGATACCTGGTCACCTGCTGAAGACAATATGCTAGACAGTAGTTTCTATGTAGGAGGAGGGATACCTGGTCACCTGCTGAAGACAATATGCTAGACAGTAGTTTCTATGTAGGAGGAGGGATACCTGGTCACCTGCTGAAGACAATATGCTAGACAGTAGTTTCTATGAGGAGGAGGGATACCTGGTCACCTGCTGAAGACAATATGCTAGACAGTAGTTTCTATGAGGAGGAGGGATACCTGGTCACCTGCTGAAGACAATATGCTAGACAGTAGTTTCTATGTAGGAGGAGGGATACCTGGTCACCTGGTCACCTGCTGAAGACAATATGCTAGACAGTAGTTTCTATGGGGAGGAGGGATACCTGGTCACCTGGTGAAGACAATATGCTAGACAGTAGTTTCTATGAGGAGGAGGGATACCTGGTCACCTGGTGAAGACAATATGCTAGACAGTAGTTTCTATGGGGAGGAGGGATACCTGGTCACCTGCTGAAGACAATATGCTAGACAGTAGTTTCTATGGGGAGGAGGGATACCTGGTCACCTGCTGAAGACAATATGCTAGACAGTAGTTTCTATGTAGGAGGAGGGGTACCTGGTATCAGCCTATTGAAAGTTGTACTATCCAACTTTGGTTCAAATTCAGTTCTTTATGTACTTTCATTTTTATCTCTTCCCAAACTGTTTCTATTCTCAGATATTTAATGTATTATTTCATATTCAAGCAGATATCTATTGAGTTAAATTACAACGTTTCCTACCTAAATATACTGATCGCTCACAATGCGTTCACCTTTTACTTAGAATTTAGTGCGAACAAACTGTTTGTGGTCATGAGCCTGTTCTCTAACGAAGCCGCTGACCTTGACTTCCTGTTTGACGACGGGTTTAAATATGGCGTCTTCGCCACAAACAGCTTCTCTCCTAAATCTCTAGATCAAAGCGTCGTCGGGTGTTTCAACCCAGTTTCTCCCTGAGATTCTCAGCGGACCGGTTTCTCCAGTCTGTTACAGCTGCAGGCCCCCCCCGGGGGTAAATACCGCGCTGAGATAAAGTCATCTCTCACAGCCCTCTTGGGAAAAATGCCCTTATTATAGACAGGCTGGCTGATTGGGTAATTAGCTCACTAGGAATTATTAAGGCCATTGGAATCAAGTCGATAAGCACGATGCCGTACATAGGAAGAGAGGTTCTGTATACACAATCAATAGCAATTCACTTAGGCTTTGTCAATCACCGTGTGGTTTATGTAAATGTATTTATGCCGACGATGTTAGAGACAGAACAACACAGACCAATGTTTATTTTTTTGTTGGTGTCCATCTCAAAATGGCAATATTTCATAGTGTATCAAAAAGGGGTTTTATTTATCCAACTTCAAAGGAACATAGTGTGTATTCAGTAGTCAGGAATAGGAATCATGTTAGCCTGTGTTTTTAAAGTTCAAAGTAACATAGTGTGTATTCAGTAGTCAGGAATAGGAATCATGTTAGCCTGTGTTTTTAAAGTTCAAAGTAACATAGTGTGTATTCAGTAGTCAGGAATAGGAATCATGTTAGCCTGTGTTTTTAAAGTTCAAAGGAACATAGTGTGTATTCAGTAGTCAGGAATAGGAATCATGTTAGCCTGTGTTTTTAAAGTTCAAAGTAACATAGTGTGTATTCAGTAGTCAGGAATAGGAATCATGTTAGCCTGTGTTTTTATTAAAGGAAACAGGGAGGAAGGAGCAGCAGCCACCGTTGAAGATGTAGTGGCACAGCTTGATGACTGTGTTAGCCTGTGTTAGCCTGTGTTAGCCTGTGTGTGTAGTGGCACAGCTTGATGACTGTGTTAGCCTGTGTTAGCCTGTGTTAGCCTGTGTGTGTAGTGGCACAGCTTGATGACTGTGTTAGCCTGTGTTAGCCTGTGTTAGCCTGTGTGTGTAGTGGCACAGCTTGATGACTGTGTTAGCCTGTGTTAGCCTGTGTGTGTAGTGGCACAGCTTGATGACTGTGTTGTCCTCTCTCTGTGTGTGTGTGTGTGTGTGTGTGTGTGTGTGTGTGTGTGTGTGTGTGTGTGTGTGTGTGTGTGTGTGTGTGTGTGTGTGTGTGTGTGTGTGTGTGTGTGTGTGTGTGTGTGTGTGTGTGTGTGTGTGTGTGTGTGTGTGTGTGTGTGTGTGTGTGTGTGTGTGTGTGTGTGTGTGTGTGTGTGTGTGTGTGTGTGTGTGTGTGTGTGTGTGTGTGTGTGTGTGTGTGTGTGTGTGTGTGTGTGTGTGTGTGTGTGTGTGTGTGTGTGTGTGTGTGTGTGTGTTGTGTTCCTCAGATAATGAAGACTTCATAATGGATGGTTATTATGTATTTATTTATAGGGGACAACGAACATTAATCAACATCAATATTACAGTAATGCAACATCCATGTAAATGTACCTGGGTTAGCCAAATGCTAATTAGCAGCTCAGGACAATTAAACAGTCACAATACACATACTCACTAAAACAATACAAAATACAAACACATCCAATAATATATCGTTCTAACGACAACAACAACACTATCATCCACTGTCGTCTTCCATATGAGGAATCACGGATAATTCACTTGTGCGGGTTTGAGCCATGTTTTCAGTTTAAATGTAAAAATACATTCATCAGTGTGCAGCTTCTCTAGTCCAATGGGCATTGCATTCCAGTAAAGGGACAACACTGCCCCTGGATACTGCCCTGGTTACTGCCCCTGGATACTGCCCTGGTTACTGCCCTGGATACTGCCCTGGTTACTGACCTGGTTACTGCCCTGGTTACTGCCCTGGTTACTGCCCTGGTTTCTGCCCTGGTTACTACCCTGGTTTCTGCCCTGGTTACTGCCCTGGTTACTGCCCTGGTTACTGCCCCTGGTTACTGCCCTGGTTACTGCCCTGGATACTGCCCTGGTTACTGCCCTGGTTACTGCCCTGGTTACTGCCCCTGGTTACTGCCCTGGTTACTGCCCTGGTTACTGCCCTGGTTACTGCCCTGGTTTCTGCCCTGGGTACTACCCTGGTTACTGCCCTGGTTACTACCCTGGATACTGCCCTGGTTACTGCCCTGGTTACTGCCCTGGTTACTGCCCTGGTTACTGCCCTGGTTAGTACCCTGCTTACTATCCTGGTTACTGCCCCTGGATACTGCCCTGGTTACTGCCCTGCTTACTGCCCTGGTTACTGCCCTGGTTACTGCCCTGGATACTGCCCTGGTTACTGCCCTGGTTACTGCCCTGGTTACTACCCCTGGTTACTGCCCTGGTTACTACCCCTGGTTACTGCCCTGGTTACTGCCCTGGATACTGCCCTGGTTACCCTGGTTACCCTGGTTTCTGCCCTGGTTTCTGCCCTGGTTTCTGCCCTGGTTTCTGCCCTGGTTACTGCCCTGGTTACTACCCTGGATACTGCCCCTGGTTACTGCCCTGGTTACTGCCCCTGGAGGTGCTTTATGGGTGGAGGGGCCAAGGCCATGCAGGATCTTAAAGACTTGTATCTGCATAAAACTTATTAAAGCCATCCAGACTAACTAAATTATGTTTGTAAATGATATGACAATGGTGGTAACTGTTTGGTTTATTATAATTAAAAAAATCTTCAGTGTTTTGTTTTGTAGAGTGAATTCAATTGGTTTCAGAATAGATTTCTCCTGCTTGTGACCAGCATGTGAGGTAATATCTCCGATGTGAGAAGATCCCAGCGTGCAGGAGGCAGGGCCTCCAGAGGAAGGAACGGTCTGATCAACCTAAAGTTGGATAATCCAAAACTTTAACTGTGTTTATTAACCACCTTCTTCACATGTTTCTTAAAATGTCAAGTTGGAGTCCAAAATGACACCAAGATAGCTGTAACTCAGTTGGTAGGGCATGGTGTTTGCAACGCCAGGGTTGTGGGTTCGATTCCCACGGGGGGCCAGTACAAAAAATATATATATATATGTATGAAATGAAATGTATGCATTCACTACTGTAAGTCGCTCTGGATGAGAGCGTCTGCTAAATGACTAACATGTAAATGTAATACCTGAAGTTAGACACAGCGTTCAGATTCTCCTCCATTAACCAGAACAGCTGGTTGTGAAGAATCAATGGATTTCTTAGAGAAGTACATAAATACAGGTAATAATTAGTCATCCATTTAAAACGTGTATCAGAGCTGTATCGTCTGCACAACTAGTTGTCCATACCTGCACTACCTCAATAAGAGCTCTATTGTCTGCATGTTAACTTGTTAACAACTAGTTGTCTATTTTGTACATAAAGGACTGTATCGTCTGCATACATCTGCATGTTAACTTGTGGGCGAGCAAGTGGGAGATCACTGTGGTCTTGGTTGAAAATCTTTCAGTCAGTTTCCTGACAGAGTCAACAACAACAACAACAATAATAATAATACAATGTTAAACGGTGGTGGATATGAAATGGGAACCTTGAATTAGAATCCCATTGAACCTTTAATTATCACACGGTGAATTCACCAATGTGTAAGTCGCTCTGGATAAGAGCGTCTGCTAAATGACGTAAACATAAACGTAATTCGGGATGTTTTCAGCTCCTCTCCCTGTCAGTTTGTTGAGCTTTTCCCAAATCACCATTTCCTTTTTGCTTCATTGATCACTCTAAAAAAATAACTCTTGCTTTTTCGCTTTTTTAAAAATATATATTCCTTTCCACCTTATTTCTCAGTGATGTAAATATACATCTGATCAGCAGAAAGAGGGGAAGGGGTCAGTCACACTGCACGGCTGAAATTGTAATGAGAATACAAAATAGTATAAATGAATTATGAAGGAATGTGAAAAGAAGGGAGATTTAAATGAGAGTTGATATACATGCAGAGAGTCTGCTCTATATATTGTAGTAGTTCAGTGGTCGGGCAACAGCAGTGATGGCTGAACTGGGCCATCTGTGGTGGGATAACTGTGCCCTCGTGTGGCCAGACCAGTAACCTACAGATATCCCAGTCTCTCTCTGTGCCCTCGTGTGGTCAGACCAGTAACCTACAGATATCCCAGTCTCTCTCTGTGTCCTCGTGTGGTCAGACCAGTAACCTACAGATATCCCAGTCTCTCTCTGTGCCCTCGTGTGGTCAGACCAGTAACCTACAGATATCCCAGTCTCTCTCTGTGTCCTCGTGTGGTCAGACCAGTAACCTACAGATATCCCAGTCTCTCTCTGTGCCCTCGTGTGGTCAGACCAGTAACCTACAGATATCCCAGTCTCTCTCTGTGTCCTCGTGTGGTCAGACCAGTAACCTACAGATATCCCAGTCTCTCTCTGTGCCCTCGTGTGGTCAGACCAGTAACCTACAGATATCCCAGTCTCTCTCTGTGTCCTCGTGTGGTCAGACCAGTAACCTACAGATATCCCAGTCTCTCTCTGTGCCCTCGTGTGGTCAGACCAGTAACCTACAGATATCCCAGTCTCTCTCTGTGTCCTCGTGTGGTCAGACCAGTAACCTACAGATATCCCAGTCTCTCTCTGTGCCCTCGTGTGGTCAGACCAGTAACCTACAGATATCCCAGTCTCTCTCTGTGCCCTCGTGTGGTCAGACCAGTAACCTACAGATATCCCAGTCTCTCTCTGTGTCCTCGTGTGGTCAGACCAGTAACCTACAGATATCCCAGTCTCTCTCTGTGCCCTCGTGTGGTCAGACCAGTAACCTACAGATATCCCAGTCTCTCTCTGTGTCCTCGTGTGGTCAGACCAGTAACCTACAGATATCCCAGTCTCTCTCTGTGTCCTCGTGTGGTCAGACCAGTAACCTACAGATATCCCAGTCTCTCTCTGTGTCCTCGTGTGGCCAGACCAGTAACCTACAGATATCCCAGTCTCTCTCTGTGTCCTCGTGTGGTCAGACCAGTAACCTACAGATATCCCAGTCTCTCTCTCTCCAGTGGAATAATCCTGCTGTTATCAACTCTAGATAACCCTGTGATGGGGAATGGAACCCTGTGATGGGGAATGGAACCCTGTGGTGGGGAATGGAACCCTGTGGTGGGGAATGGAACCCTGTTGTGGGGAATGGAACCCTGTAACGGGGAATGGAACCCTGCGACGGGGAATGGAACCCTGTGACGGGGAATGGAACCCTGTGATGGGGAATGGAACCCTGTGATGGGGAATGGAACCCTGTTGTGGGGAATGGAACCCTGTGATGGGGAACGGAACACTGTGATGGGGAACGGAACACTGTGATGGGAAATGGAACCCTGTGACGGGGAATGGAACCCTGTGACGGGGAATGGAACCCTGCGACGGGGAATGGAACCCTGTGATGGGGAATAGAACCCTGCGATGGGGAATGGAACCCTGCGATGGGGAATGGAACCCTGCGATGGGGAATGGAATATAACAACTACAGATAGGGAATGGAACCCTGTGATTTGGAATAGAGCCCTGGGATGGGAATGGAACCCTGGGATGGGGAATGGAACCCTGGGATAGGGAATGGAACCCTGTGATAGGAAAAGGAACCCTGCGATGGGAAATGGAACCCTGCGATGGGGAATGGAACCCTGTGATGGGAAATGGAACCCTGCGATGGGGAATAGAACCCTGCATTGGGGAATGGAACCCTGCGATGGGGAATGGAACCCTGTGATGGGAAATGGAACCCTGCGATGGGGAATAGAACCCTGCGATGGGGAATGGAACCCTGCGATGGGGAATGGAACCCTGTGATGGGGAATAGAACCCTGCGATGGGGAATGGAACCCTGTGATGGGGAATAGAACCCTGCGATGGCGAATGGAACCCTGTGATGGGGAATGGAACCCTGCGATGGGGAATAGAACCCTGCGATGGGGAATGGAACCCTGCGATGGGGAATGGAACCCTGTGATTTGGAATAGAGCCCTGTGATTTGGAATGGAACCCTGGGATGGGAATGGAACCCTGTGATGGGGAATAGAACCCTGTGATGGGGAATGGAACCCTGTGATGGGGATCGGAACCCTGCGATGGGGAATAGAACCCTGTGATGAGGAATAGAACCCTGTGATGAGGAATAGAACCCTGCGATGGGGAATAGAACCCTGTGATGGGGAATGGAACCCTGCGATGGGGAACGGAACCCTGCGATGGGGAACGGAACCCTGCGATGGGGAACGGAACCCTGCGATGGGGAACGGAACCCTGCGATGGGGAATAGAACCCTGCGATGGGGAATAGAACCCTGCGATGGGGAATAGAACCCTGCGATGGGGAACGGAACCCTGCGATGGGGAACGGAATATTACAACTAAAACACATCAGTGTTATTTTGAAGGAGTAGAACTCTAAGGACCTGAACCACAGCCTTCATGGTTATTAACCCCCGAGAGTTGATTGACAAATGGAAGTATGAAAGTAGTTCCGTGTCCTACTCAAAAAAAGGGCTTAACTATGTGAAAGTATATACAGCTTTCTATATATACAGTTGGAATCAGAAGTTTACATGCACTTAGGTTGGAGTCATTAATTAAAAACTCGTTTTTCAACCACTCCACAAATTTCTTGTTAACAAACTATAGTTTTGGCAAGTCGGTTAGGACATCTACTTTGTGCACGACACAAGTAATTTTTCCAACAATTGTTTACAGACAGATTATTTCACTTATAATTCACTGTATCACAATTCCAGTGGGTCAGAAGTTTACATACACTAAGTTGACTGTGCCTTTAAACAGCTTGGAAAATGATGTCATGGCTTTAGCTTGGGGGGGTAACAGGCCAAGACATTAACAATACCCTGGCCTGGTGGAGGGGGGAGGGGGAGGGGGAGGAGCAAAGGGCAGACAAACTGGTGATAGATAATGATACCCCAGGGTTAGTTCTGGTGATAGATAATGATACCCCAGGGTTAGTTCTGGTGATAGATAATGTTACCCCAGGGTTAGTTCTGGTGATAGATAATGATACCCCAGGGTTAGTTCTGGTGATAGATAATGTTACCCCAGGGTTAGTTCTGGTGATAGATAATGATACCCCAGGGTTAGTTCTGGTCATAGATAATGATACCCCAGGGTTAGTTCTGGTGATAGATAATGTTACCCCAGGGTTAGTTCTGGTGATAGATAATGATAGATAATGATATCCCAGGGTTAGTTCTGGTGATAGATAATGTTACCCCAGGGTTAGTTCTGGTGATAGATAATGATACCCCAGGGTTAGTTCTGGTGATAGATAATGATACCCCAGGGTTAGTTCTGGTGATAGATAATGATAGATAATGATATCCCAGGGTTAGTTCTGGTGATAGATAATGTTACCCCAGGGTTAGTTCTGGTGATAGATAATGTTACCCCAGGGTTAGTTCTGGTGATAGATAATGATACCCCAGGGTTCGTTCTGGTGATAGATAATGATAGATAATGATACCCCAGGGTTCGTTCTGGTGATAGATAATGATACCCCAGGGTTAGTTCTGGTGATAGATAATGATACCCCAGGGTTCGTTCTGGTGATAGATAATGATAGATAATGATACCCCAGGGTTCGTTCTGGTGATAGATAATGATACCCCAGGGTTCGTTCTGGTGATAGATGTGTGCCCATCTCCTCTGTTCAGTCCTGGGAGGTTTCCATGCTAAATGTATGTGCATATTTATTTCACAGCAAGTCGTATTAGGATTTCAGACCCATCCAGGCAGTGAACATGAAAGGGGAGAGCATCATGCTGCAGCGGGTTTAACCCCTCAGAGGCCTGGGGGTCCCAGGGCCACAGTAATGAGGACAGTTAAGGGCTTTGTGTAGTACTACTAGCTAGTACTACTAGTTCAATACTACTAGCTAGTACTACCAGTCCAGTACTACTAGTCCAGTACTACTAGCTAGTACTACTAGTCCAATACTACTAGTCCAGTACTACTAGTCCAGTACAACTAGTCCAGTACAACTAGTCCAATACTACTAGCTAGTACTACTTGTCCAGTACTACTAGTCCAGTACTACCAGTCCAGTACTACTAGCTAGTACTACTAGTCCAATACTACTAGCTAGTACTACTAGTCCAGTACTACTAGTCCAATACTACCAGCTAGTACTACTAGTCCAGTACTACCAGTCCAGTACTACTAGTCCAGTACTACTAGTCCAATACTACTAGCTAGTACTACTAGTCCAGTACTACTAGTCCAGTACTACTAGTCCAGTACTACTAGCTAGTACTACTAGTCCAGTACTACTAGTCCAGTACTACTAGTCCAGTACTACTAGCTAGTACTACTAGTCCAATACTACCAGTCCAGTACTACTAGTCCAGTACTACTAGTCCAATACTACTAGCTAGTACTACCAGTCCAGTACTACTAGTCCAGTACTACTAGCTAGTACTACCAGTCCAGTACTACTAGTCCAGTACTACTAGTCCAATACTACTAGCTAGTACTACTAGTCCAGTACTACTAGTCCAATACTACTAGCTAGTACTACTAGTCCAGTACTACTAGCTAGTACTACTAGTCCAGTACTACTAGTCCAATACTACTAGCTAGTACTACTAGTCCAGTACTACTAGTCCAATACTACTAGCTAGTACTACTAGTCCAGTACTACTAGTCCAGTACTACTAGTCCAATACTACTAGCTAGTACTACTAGTCCAGTACTACTAGTCCAGTACTACTAGTCCAATACTACTAGTCCAGTACTACTAGCCCAGTACTACTAGTCCAATACTACTAGTCCAGTACTACTAGTCCAGTACTACTAGTCCAGTACTAACGGTCCAGTACTACTAGTCCAATACTACTAGTCCAGTACTACTAGTCCAGTACTACTAGTCCAATACTACTAGTCCAGTACTACTAGTCCAATACTACTAGCTAGTACTACTAGTCCAGTACTACTAGTCCAGTACTACTAGTCCAATACTACTAGTCCAGTACTACCAGTCCAGTACTACTAGTCCAATACTACCAGTCCAGTACTACTAGTCCAATACTACTAGTCCAGTACTACTAGTCCAGTACTACTAGTCCAATACTACTAGTCCAGTACTACCAGTCCAGTACTACTAGTCCAGTACTACTAGTCCAATACTACTAGTCCAGTACTACTAGTCCAGTACTACTAGTCCAATACTACTAGCTAGTACTACTAGTCCAGTACTACTAGTCCTCTCTACCACAGAGATCTCTCTCATCACTTCACCTCTGTCAAACACTATCACAGACTGACTGTCCTCTGCAATAACACTGATAATGGGATAATCCGAGCACTAGAGGGTGTAATGATGCTGATGAACAGACACTACCATAATCCTACCACTAGAGGGTGTAATGATGCTGATGAACAGACACTACCATAATCCTACCACTAGAGGGTGTAATGATGATCAGTCACTACCATAATCCTACCACTAGAGGGTGTAATGATGCTGATGAACAGACACTACCATAATCCTACCACTAGAGGGTGTAATGATACTGATGATGAAGACACTACCATAATCCTACCACTAGAGGGTGTAATGATGCTGATGATGAAGACACTACCATAATCCTACCACTAGAGGGTGTAATGATGCTGATGAACAGACACTACCATAATCCTACCACTAGAGGGTGTAATGATGAACAGACACTACCATAATCCTACCACTAGAGGGTGTAATGATGCTGATGAACAGACACTACCATAATCCTACCACTAGAGGGTGTAATGATACTGATGATGAAGACACTACCATAATCCTACCACTAGAGGGTGTAATGCTGCTGATGATGAAGACACTACCATAATCCTACCACTAGAGGGTGTAATGATGCTGATGATGAAGACACTACCATAATCCTACCACTAGAGGGTGTAATGATACTGATGATGAAGACACTACCATAATCCTACCACTAGAGGGTGTAATGATGCTGATGATGAAGACACTACCATAATCCTACCACTAGAGGGTGTAATGATGAACAGACACTACCATAATCCTACCACTAGAGGGTGTAATGATGCTGATGAACAGACACTACCATAATCCTACCACTAGAGGGTGTAATGATACTGAACAGACACTACCATAATCCTACCACTAGAGGGTGTAATGATGAACACACTACCATAATCCTACCACTAGAGGGTGTAATGATGCTGATGAACAGACACTACCATAATCCTACCACTAGAGGGTGTAATGATGCTGATGAACAGACACTACCATAATCCTACCACTAGAGGGTGTAATGATGAACACACTACCATAATCCTACCACTAGAGGGTGTAATGATACTGATGAACAGACACTACCATAATCCTACCACTAGAGGGTGTAATGATGAACAGACACTACCATAATCCTACCACTAGAGGGTGTAATGATACTGATCAGACACTACCATAATCCTACCACTAGAGGGTGTAATGATACTGATGAACAGACACTACCATAATCCCACCACTAGAGGGTGTAATGATACTGATGAACAGACACTACCATAATCCTACCACTAGAGGGTGTAATGATGCTGATGAACAGACACTACCATAATCCTACCACTAGAGGGTGTAATGATGATGAACAGACACTACCATAATCCTACCACTAGAGGGTGTAATGATGCTGATGAACAGACACTACCATAATCCTACCACTAGAGGGTGTAATGATACTGAACAGACACTACCATAATCCTACCACTAGAGGGTGTAATGATGCTGATGAACAGACACTACCATAATCCTACCACTAGAGGGTGTAATGATGCTGATGAACAGACACTACCATAATCCTACCACTAGAGGGTGTAATGATACTGAACAGACACTACCATAATCCCACCACTAGAGGGTGTAATGATACTGAACAGACACTACCATAATCCTACCACTAGAGGGTGTAATGATACTGATGATGAAGAAACTACCATAATCCTACCACTAGAGGGTGTAATGATACTGATGATCAGACACTACCATAATCCTACCACTAGAGGGTGTAATGATACTGATGATGAAGACACTACCATAATCCTACCACTAGAGGGTGTAATGATGATGAACAGACACTACCATAATCCTACCACTAGAGGGTGTAATGATGCTGATGAACAGACACTACCATAATCCTACCACTAGAGGGTGTAATGATGCTGATGAACAGACACTACCATAATCCTACCACTAGAGGGTGTAATGATGCTGATGATGAAGACACTACCATAATCCTACCACTAGAGGGTGTAATGATGATCAGTCACTACCATAATCCTACCACTAGAGGGTGTAATGATACTGATGATGAAGACACTACCATAATCCTACCACTAGAGGGTGTAATGATACTGATGAACAGACACTACCATAATCCTACCACTAGAGGGTGTAATGATGATGAAGACACTACCATAATCCTACCACTAGAGGGTGTAATGATGCTGATGAACAGACACTACCATAATCCTACCACTAGAGGGTGTAATGATGATCAGTCACTACCATAATCCTACCACTAGAGTGTGTAATGATACTGATGAACAGACACTACCATAATCCTACCACTAGAGGGTGTAATGATGATCAGTCACTACCATAATCCTACCACTAGAGTGTGTAATGATACTGATGAACAGACACTACCATAATCCTACCACTAGAGGGTGTAATGATGATCAGTCACTACCATAATCCTACCACTAGAGGGTGTAATGATGCTGATGAACAGACACTACCATAATCCTACCACTAGAGGGTGTAATGATACTGAACAGACACTACCATAATCCTACCACTAGAGGGTGTAATGATGCTGATGAACAGACACTACCGTAATCCTACCACTAGAGGGTGTAATGATACTGATGAACAGACACTACCATAATCCTACCACTAGAGGGTGTAATGATGATCAGTCACTACCATAATCCTACCACTAGAGGGTGTAATGATGAACAGACACTACCATAATCCCACCACTAGAGGGAGGAATGATGATGTCCAGCAGCATCAGAGATTAGTGTTGTATTATTCTGATCAGTCCAGCAGGGCTGTCCTCTCTAGTGGAATAAGATCTTTCCTCTCTAGTGGAATAAGATCTGTCCTCTCTAGTGGAATAAGGTCCGTCCTCTAGTGGATTAATGTCTGTCCTCTCTAGTGGAATAAGGTCTGTCCTCTCTAGTGGATTAAGGTCTGTCCTCTCTAGTGGAATAAGGTCTGTCCTCTAGTGGGATAAGGTCTGTCCTCTAGTGGAATAAGGTCTGTCCTCTCTAGTGTAATAAGGTCTGTCCTCTCAGATTGTTGGCCTGGGGTAGGATCAGATAGGGTTAAAGTAGTGGAATAAGGTCTGTCCTCTCTAGTGGAATAAGGTATATCCTCTCTAGTGGAATAAGGTCCGTCCACTAGTGGAATAAGGTCTGTCCTCTCTAGTGGAATAAGGTCTGTCTTCTCAGGTCGTTGGCCTGGGGTAGGATCAGATAGGGTTAAAGTAGTGGAATAAGGTCTGTCCTCTTTAGTGGAATAAGGTCTGTCCTCTTTAGTGGAATAAGGTCTGTCCTCTCTAGTGGATTAAGGTCTGTCCTCTAGTGGAATAAGGGCTGTCCTCTCTTGTGGAATAAGGTCTGTCCTCTAGTGGAATAAGGTCCGTCCTCTAGTGGAATAAGGTCCGTCCTCTCTAGTGGAATAAGGTCCGTCCTCTAGTGGAATAAGGTCTGTCCGCTCTAGTGGAATAAGGTCTGTCCTCTCTAGTGGAATAAGGTCTGTCCTCTCTAGTGGAATAAGGTCTGTCCTCTCTAGTGGAATAAGGTCTGTCCTCTCAGGTCGTTGGCCTGGGGTAGGATCAGATAGGGTTAAAGTAGTGGAATAAGGTCTGTCCTCTAGTGGAATAAGGTCTGTCCTCTAGTGGAATAAGGTCTGTCCACTAGTGGAATAAGGTCCGTCCACTAGTGGAATAAGGTCTGTCCTCTCTAGTGGAATAAGGTCTGTCCTCTCAGGTCGTTGGCCTGGGGTAGGATCAGATAGGGTTAAAGTAGTGGAATAAGGTCTGTCCTCTATTGAAATACGGTATGTCCTCTCAGGTCGTTGGCCTGGGGTAGGATCAGATAGGGTTAAAGTAGTGGAATAAGGTCTGTCCTCTATTGAAATACGGTATGTCCTCTCAGGTCGATGGCCTGGGGTAGGATCAGATAGGGTTAAAGTAGTGGAATAAGGTCTGTCCTCTATTGAAATACGGTATGTCCTCTCAGGTCGATGGCCTGGGGTAGGATCAGATAGGGTTAAAGTAGTGGAATAAGGTGGTGGGTTTTAATGAGGGTTAGTTGGTACCATCACGGCCACCTAATCATCCCCAGCTTCCAATTGGCTCATTCATTCCCCTCCTCCTCTCCCCTGTAACTATTCCCCAGGTCGTTGCTGTAAACGAGAACGTGTTCTCAGTCAACTTACCTGGTAAAATAAGGGTTAATTAAACCATTTAAATATATATTCTATTTTTTCCCGTTTCCCCCTTTGTCCTTCACAACGTTGAATGGATTTATACTATAGTTCAGTTGGTGGCGGTAATGCAGCATATTGGATGCCAACCGCCGTTAAAGTCCACCGAAGAAGAAGAACTTCCTGCTTGTTCTGCTCTGAGAGGAAGAGACGAAGCTGGACTCAAAACCTGTCTTCTCCAGTAGGGGGCGTTTTGTATGGAGATCAATGAGAGAGTGTCGAATTTGGTTAACAAAAAAAAAAAATGTAATGGATTATTTGCTACGTGTGGCTCGTTTAACCGAATAGACGTTTCGTAATGATTAGGTTGCTACGCGCGTATTGATAGAAGTAGGACACGTGACATCCCGGTAACTTTGAGTTAAAAAAAAAAAAAACCACTTGATATGGAAGTTGTGTCTGCTCGTCACTAGTTACCACAGCCACTAAGTCACCGGTCAAGATAATGGATCGTATGACGTCTACTTCCCAAGCGGTCCCACGAGCCTCGCAATGAATCGCATCTGGGTTTAGAAACGGATCTAAAAAAATAATGCAAAGGTCTGGGGGTTACAAAACACTGTGAAGCGCAAAGCCTTATTTTTATTTGCTAAACAATACAGATTTTTTTATACAATTTATTTTAAGAGACACTCAATTTCTGCTGATTCCAACTTCTGGAAGTCCCATGGCTATGCCCGCTCCGCTGGGGTCATTACAATGAGAAATACCTGTGGTGGTAATATTCTACACTCGGACTGTGACCCATTTTACATTTTAGTCATTTTAGCAGACGCTCTTATCCAGAGCGACTTACAGTAGTGAATGCATACATTTCATACATTTTTTTTTTTTCTTCTTCTCGTACTGGTCCCCCCCGTGGGAATCGAACCCACAACCCTGGTGTTTCAAACACCATGCTCTACCAACTGAGCCACACGGGACTGTAGACCCCACTTGGTTACTTTATTTATCTTGTGATTCCGTTACAACGACATTTTCCTCTTTACTGTAAACTTCTAAGGGGTACAACACCAAACATGAGAAGGATGAGTTGCTTGAAGTCTGTAGAGAAACGTATACTTCATTGGTTATCTAAAGTTCCCAATTCGTTATTATTGATAGGAGGGGACTTTAACATTACTATAGATAATTCATCTGATAGATGGCCAGGTAAGCCAGCCAATCAGAATTTGGGTTCAATACTTTTTTTTATGGAAAAGTTTGATCTTACTGATATATGGAGAGGGAGGTTTCCGGGCAACAGATCATTCGCTTGGAGTAACAAAACACGTTCCAGACGTAGTAACGACTACAGGATATTAGCCTTACTACTTGCACAAATAATTAAAGAAGTCCTGGATGCAATCATTGATGAAACACAGTCTGGCTTTATGAGGAACAGACATACTTCTAACAATATCAGACTAGTACTAGACTTGACTACTCAGACCTGATAACAGAGGATAGCTGCGTATTATTTTTATTGACTACTCAGACCTGATAACAGAGGATAGCTGCGTATTATTTGTATTGACTACTCAGACCTGATAACAGAGGATAGCTGCGTATTATTTGTATTGACTACTCAGACCTGATAACAGAGGATAGCTGCGTATTATTTGTATTGACTACTCAGACCTGATAACAGAGGATAGCTGCGTATTATTTGTATTGACTACTCAGACCTGATAACAGAGGATAGCTGCGTATTATTTTTATTGACTACTCAGACCTGATAACAGAGGATAGCTGCGTATTATTTTTATTGACTACTCAGACCTGATAACAGAGGATAGCTGCGTATTATTTGTATTGACTACTCAGACCTGATAACAGAGGATAGCTGCGTATTATTTGTATTGACTACTCAGACCTGATAACAGAGGATAGCTGCGTATTATTTGTATTGACTACTCAGACCTGATAACAGAGGATAGCTGCGTATTATTTGTATTGACTACTCAGACCTGATAACAGAGGATAGCTGCGTATTATTTTTGTAAAGCATTTGACACAGTGGAGCATCACTTCCTCTTCCACTCCCTTGAGAAATTTGGCTTTGGGTATTTTTTTTCTGTAAGGCTATAAAAACTCTCTATACGAATGATAACAGCTCTATCAAACTGAAACATGACACCTCACCTAGATTTCAGTTAAAGAATAGGAATTAGACAAGGTTGTCCTCTCTCATTTGTATCTGTTTTTAATTAAATCACCCAACTTCTTACAAATGATTTTAAATAGTCCAGTACGAGGTATTTCCATAGCTGGTAAAGAAATTATTATAAGCTGACGATACTACACTTTCTCTGAAAGACACTAGTCAGATTACCGTTTCGTTCCATGTGATATTGTCATTTATTATGGCTTAACATTAATACATGTGAACTCAACAGCTGTCAAAGATTGTGTGACATGTTGTGGTATTCCAGTGAAAGAAGAACTTAGATATTTATCCATTACAAAGGATCAGAAGTCTAGAGGTTTACTACATTTTAACCATCTTATTATGAACACCCAGAAGAAGCTAAATCAACGGCCACAGAGGGACTTACCTTTTAAAAGGTAGAGTCCTAATAACCAAGGCTGAGAGCATCTCTAGACTAACATACGGCCCCTCTATCTTTTATATCTCGACGGGTAAAATAAGCAAGGAGATAGACCAGATGTTTTTGAACTTTCTGTGTAGAAACCGTGACCCGTTACGCTAGGAAAACTGTTGTAATGAAGACATGTGTCACGTTCCTCGTATTCTCCCTCATCGGAAGATATGTCGAAATCACTCGATGACCAATACGCAGCAGGTTGACTGTTCCACATCATATTTATTTTAGATGGAAACGACAAAACAAAATAAACACGCAGAGGAGAAAGGTGACAGTTTCACAGGTGAAACGAAACACAGTGCAAAATTACAATTACCCACAAAAATCAAACACAAACACACCCCACTATATGGGACTCTCAATCAAAGGCAGATAGACAACACCTGCCTTCAACTGAGAGTCCCAACCCCAATTAACCAAACAGACATACACTCACTAAACTCCACATAGAAATACCTAACCTAGAACCTACCCCAACACTCACAACCCCACTATACCATAACCAAACATAACTGCCACGTCCTGACCAAATATAATACAAAAAAACCTAAGTATATGGTCAGGACGTGACAACATGAGTATGGTGGGCTGGATTTTCTGGACTTTACACTACCTTAATACTTAATAATACTTTCTGAGATCCGTTGGATTAAAATAATTCCTAAGAAGACCCACTTCGATGTGGAACTGTATTCCTCATCACGTCTTCTCTACTTTCATTTGGCCTTAACTTTATGCTGGTTTTGTAAAATTATAATATTATCAAAGTTCTAGTGAAGCTCTCTGTTTTTTCATCAGCATGTCATGGTCCTTCATTTATAAAACACAGATTTTATATATGGAAGAATCGGGACATATTGTATAAAAAAAACACTTGTTTTGTTTTTTAGAATATTGGTTCTGAAATAATATCCTATTGGTAAATGCAGAGGGTCTTTTTCTTCATTAGAAGAAATTCTTATCACTTTGCAAGATCCCCCGTATCACCTAAAAATGTTGCAATTGTTTTAGATGCCATTCCCTCAGGTGTTGCTGTATTACTCAGGAACCTGACCCTGTTGAGACCCTCAGAACCTAAGATCAGAAGGAAAGATTCGTTTTTCTTTTGGTCCATTCAACAACAATAGAGCTGTAGGAACCTTGTTTCAACAGGATGTTGTATCTACTATACCTCATGTCATGTTGGTCCATTCAATAACAATAGAGCTGTAGGAGCCTTGTTTCAACAGGATGTTGTATCTACTATACCTCATGTCATGTTGGTCCATTCAACAACAATAGAGCTGTAGGAGCCTTGTTTCAACAGGATGTTGTATCTACTATACCTAATTTCATGTTGGTCCATTCAACAACAATAGAGCTGTAGGAGCCTTGTTTCAACAGGATGTTGTATCTACTATACCTCATGTCATGTTGCTTCATTCAACAACAATAGAGCTGTAGGAGCCTTGTTTCAACAGGATGTTGTATCTACTATACCTCATGTCATGTTGGTCCATTCAACAGCAATAGAGCTGTAGGAGCCTTGTTTCAACAGGATGTTGTATCTACTATACCTCATGTCATGTTGGTCCATTCAAAAACAATAGAGCTGTAGGAGCCTTGTTTCAACAGGATGTTGTATCTACTATACCTCATGTCATGTTGGTCCATTCAACAACAATAGAGCTGTAGGAGCCTTGTTTCAACAGGATGTTGTATCTACTATACCTCATGTCATGTTGGTCCATTCAACAACAATAGAGCTGTAGGAGCCTTGTTTCAACAGGATGTTGTATCTACTATACCTCATGTCATGTTGGTCCATTCAACAACAATAGAGCTGTAGGAGCCTTGTTTCAACAGGATGTTGTATTTACTATACCTCATGTCATGTTGGTCCATTCAACAACAATAGAGCTGTAGGAGCCTTGTTTCAACAGGATGTTGTATCTACTATACCTCATGCCATGTTGGTCCATTCAACAACAATAGAGCTGTAGGAACCTTGTTTCAACAGGATGTTGTATCTACTATACCTCATGTCATGTTGGTCCATTCAACAACAATAGAGCTGTAGGAGCCTTGTTTCAACAGGATGTTGTATCTACTATACCTCATGTCATGTTGGTCCATTCAACAACAATAGAGCTGTAGGAGCCTTGTTTCAACAGGATGTTGTATCTACTATACCTAATTTCATGTTGGGCCATTCAACAACAATAGAGCTGTAGGAGTCTTGTTTCAACAGGATGTTGCCTTGTTTCAACAGGATGTTGTATCTACCTTATATCAGGCCTTATTGAAACGGATTTATTGATAATATCTGTTGGAAACAAAGTTTGGATGTTGCCACACACATGCCTACTTGTTAACCTGTTGGGTCTAGGGGGCAGCATTTGCACGTCTGGATAAAAAAAATGTACCCGATTTAATCTGGTTACTAATCCTACCCAGTAACTAGAATATGCATATACTTATTATATATGGATAGAAAACACTCTAAAGTTTCCAAAACTGTTTGAATGGTGTCTGTGAGTATAACAGAACTCATTTGGCAGGCAAAACCCTGAGACATTTTCTGACAGGAAGTGGATACCTGATGTGTTGTATTGACTTTAAACCTATCCCATTGAAAAACACAGGGGTTTAGGAATATTTTGGCACTTCCTATTGCTTCCACTAGATGTCACCAGCCTTTACAAAGTGTTTTGAGTCTTCTGGAGGGAGATCTGACCGAACAAGAGCCATGGAACGATGATGGCCCATTAGACACCTTGCGCGCGAGTTCATCTTGGGTACCCTCGTTCCAATACGTTATAAAAGAGTATGCATTCGTCCACCTTGAATATTATTCATGTTCTGGTTAAAAAGGCCCTAATGATTTATGCTATACAACGTTTGACATGTTTGAACGAACGGAAATATATTTTTTCCCCTCGTTCATGACGAGAAGTCCGGCTGGCTTACATCATGTGCTAACGAGACGGAGATTTTTGGACATAAATGATGAGCTTTTTTGAACAAAACTACATTCGTTATGGACCTGTGATACCTGGAAGTGACATCTGATGAAGAGAATCAAAGGTAATGGATTATTTACATAGTATTTTCGATTTTAGATCTCCCCAACATGACGTCTAGTCTGTATCGCAACGCGTATTTTTCTGGGCGCAGTGCTCAGATTATTGCAAAGTGTGATTTCCCAGTAAGGTTATTTTTAAATCTGGCAAGTTGATTGCGTTCAAGAGATGTAAATCTATAATTCTTTAAATGACAATATAATATTTTACCAATGTTTTCTAATTTTAATTATTTAATTTCTGACGCTGACTTGACTGCCGGTTATTGGAGGGAAACGATTTCCTCAACATCAATGCCATAGTAAAACGCTGTTTTTGGATATAAATATGAACTTGATAGAACTAAAAATGCATGCATTGTCTAACATAATGTCCTAGGAGTGTCATCTGATGGAGATTGTAAAAGGTTAGTGCATCATTTTAGCTGGTTTTATGGTTTTGGTGACCCTGTCTTTGACTTGACAAAACATTACACACAACTCTTGTAAATGTACTGTCCTAACATACTCTAAATTTATGCTTTCGCCGTAAAACCTTTTTGAAATCGTAAAACGTGGTTAGATTAAGGAGATGTTTATCTTTCAAATGGTGTAACATAGTTGTATTTTTGAAAAATTTGAATTTTGACATTTATTTGGATTCAAATTTGCCGCTCTTGAAATGCACCTGCTGTTGATGGAGTGCACCACGGGTGGCACGCTAGCGTCCCACCTAGCCCCAAGAGGTTTTAACAAAATTTTGGAAGTTTCTTTTAAAATTATTCATAAATATTTTAAACCTCTTACATCTAGACGTTCCGCTAGCGGAACACCGCTCCAATATCCAATGATAGGGCGTGGCGCGAAATACAAACTCCTCGAAAATCCGAAAACTTCAATTTTTCAAACATATGACTATTTTACAGCATTTTAAAGACAAGACTCTCCTTTATCTAACCACACTGTCCGATTTCAAAAAGGCTTTACAACGAAAGCAAAACATTAGATTATGTCAGGAGAGTACCCAGACAGAAATAATCAGACACCCATTTTTCAAGCTAGCATATAATGTCACAAAAAACAAAACCACAGCTAAATGCAGCACTAACCTTTGATGATCTTCATCAGATGACAACCCTAGGACATTATGTTATACAATACATGCATGTTTTGTTCAATCAAGTTCATATTTATATCAAAAACCAGCTTTTACATTAGCATGTGACGTTCAGAACTAGCATTCCCACCGAACACTTCCGGTGAATTTACTAAATTACTCACGATAAACGTTCACAAAAAACACAACAATTATTTTAAGAATTATAGATACAGAACTCCTTTATGCACTCGCTATGTCCGATTTTAAAATAGCTTTTCGGTGAAAGCACATTTTGCAATATTCTGAGTAGATAGCTCGCCATCACGGGCTAGCTATTTTGACACCCACCAAGTTTGGTACTCATCAAACTCTGATTTACTATAAGAAAAATTGGATTACCTTTGCTGTTCTTCGTCAGAATGCACTCCCAGGACTTCTACTTCAACAACAAATGTTGGTTTGGTTCCAAATAATCCATAGTTATATCCAAATAGCGGCGTTTTGTTAGTGCGTTCAAGACACTATCCGAAGGGTAACGAAGGGTGACGCGCGGACGCGTATCGTGACAAAAATTGTCAAAATATTCCATTACCGTACTTCGAAGCATGTCAAACGCTGTTTAAAATCAATTTTTATGCGATTTTTCTCGTAAAATAGCGATAATATTCCGACCGGGAGTCGTTGTTTTCGTTCAAAGACTGATAATCTAAAATGGACTCTTCACGCGCACGCGCGCACTCGTCTCATTGTTCTCAGATCGACCACTATCCAAATGCGCTACTGTTTTTCAGCCATGGGCTGCAAAGTCATCATTCAACGTTCTGGCGCCTTCTGAGAGCCTATGGGAGCCTTAGAAAATGTCACGTTACAGCAGAGATCCTTTGTTTTGGATAGAGATAACAAAGAAGGCCAAGAAATGGTCAGACAGGGTACTTCCTGTACAGAATCTTCTCAGGTTTTGTCCTGCCATTTGAGTTCTGTTATTCAAACAGTTTTAGAAACTTTGGAGTGTTTTCTATCCAAAGCTACTAATTATATGCATATTGTAGTTTCTGGGCAGGAGTAATAACCAGATTAAATCGGGTACGTTTTTATCCGGCCGTGAAAATACTGCCCCCTATCCATAACAAGTTAACAAAATTTTGGAAGTTTCTTTTAAAATTATTCATAAATATTTTAACCTGCCAACAACCATATTATGAAGAAGTTTAAATAAAAACATAAACTCAAATTGTACCTTTTGTAATGACCACCCAGAAACAGTGTTGCATTGTATTCATGTAATAAAACTGTGGCAAGACATCAGTAGATTTATAATTTAACACATTTATGAAGATTTTACACTATTATGGAGAGATGTACTGCTTGGATTCTTTACCTACGATACAAATAAGTTGAAACAATTAATTTCATTATTCTTTTGGCCATATTCACAAATGTAAATTTACAAACAAAACACCACATTTTCTTACATTACAAAAAAAAAATGCTACTTTATTTTAAGACAATTAAATACAACATAAAAGCTGTTAGAATGATAAATGTGTATATGCCCCTTTAAGGTCCTTGTGTCATGTGATAATTGTACCCCCCCCAGCCCAATTGCCCTTTGCATATTCTTTATATATGCTTGTGTTCCCCCATGTACTTTTTGTATTGATTTGTTGTTTATAATAATAATAATACAAAAAATGTAATAAATAAAAAATCTGAAAAAGATATAACGCTCAGGTCTGTCTTTTTCAGACCGGCATTTCTATAGACAACCCCCGTCTATATTTCGGGTCCTGAGTCAACGTGGGACAGTACGTTTGTGTCATGCCGAATTTGTTGTGAAGTGTTTGTGTTTTTAATGTCTGTAGTTGTATTTTGACATATTGGACAGTAACTATTAGTACTTATCATGATGCCGGGGGAGAATCATTCCAGAATCGCTTCAGAAGCAACTACCGGAGTCTGTAGAAACTGCACTGTACTTCACCAGGTGAGATGAGAAACGCTCTGGCTACTGTTTGTTGTGTACTTGTTTCAAACGTGGATAAAAGATTAGTTAGCTAATATTTCACCAAACTATACTGACGGACAATCCATCCTCTCTCATTGTAGAACCTAAAGGAATATGTGGCAGCTCTCCTGGTTTTGAAACAGAAAAGTATTGACTCCGAGTAAGTAACTAACGTTATTAGACTTGTGTGATGAGATGATACTGTACAGGTCGCTAAAACACAGCTAGCTACACACACACATACATACTGAGGATGGGGGGTATTCAATCAAACAGCTAACTAACTACATACATACTCAGGATGGGGGGTATTCAATCAAACAGCTAACTACATACATACTCAGGATGGGGGTATTCAATCAAACCGCTAACTACATACATACTCAGGATGGGGGGTATTCAATCAAACAGCTAACTACATACTCAGGATGGGGGGTATTCAATCAAACAGCTAACTACATACTCACTCAGGATGGGGGGGTATTCAATCAAACAGCTAACTACATACTCAGGATGGGGGCTAGTCAATCAAACAGCTAACTACATACTCAGGATGGGGAGGTATTCAATCAAACAGCTAACTACATACTCACTCAGGATGGGGGGGTATTCAATCAAACAGCTAACTACATACTCAGGATGGGGGGTATTCAATCAAACAGCTAACTACATACATACTCAGGATGGGGGCTATTCAATCAAACAGCTAACTACATACATACTGAGGATGGGGGTATTCAATCAAACAGCTAACTACATACTCAGGATGGGGGGTATTCAATCAAACAGCTAACTACATACATACTCAGGATGGGGGGGTATTCAATCAAACAGCTAACTACATACATACTCAGGATGGGGGGTATTCAATCAAACAGCTAACTACATACATACTCAGGATGGGGGGTATTCAATCAAACAGCTAACTACATACATACTCAGGATGGGGGGTATTCAATCAAACAGCTAACTACATACATACTCAGGATGGGGGGGTATTCAATCAAACAGCTAACTACATACTCAGGATGGGGGGGTATTCAATCAAACAGCTAACTACATACTCAGGATGGGGGGTATTCAATCAAACAGCTAACTACATACTCACTCAGGATGGGGGGTATTCAATCAAACGGCTAACTACATACTCACTCAGGATGGGGGGTAGTCAATCAAACGGCTAACTACATACATACTCAGGATGGGGGGTATTCAATCAAACAGCTAACTACATACTCAGGATGGGGGTATTCAATCAAACAGCTAACTACATACTCAGGATGGGGGGTATTCAATCAAACAGCTAACTAACTACATACTCAGGATGGGGGGTATTCAATCAAACAGCTAACTAACTACATACTCAGGATGGGGGGCTATTCAATCAAACAGCTAACTACATACATACTCAGGATGAGGGGCTATTCAATCAAACTCTGTAGTCTGGTTCCTGGAAGTCGAAAACAAACCTGCATTGTCAGAATTCTGATTCCAGTTCTCAATAAACATCAGTATGGAAACGGTACCAGACATGACGTTAAAGCTACATGCTACACATCTCACAGAGCAGTGGAAACGGTACCAGACACGACGGTAAAGCTACATGCGACACATCTCACAGAGCAGTGGAAACGGTACCAGACACGACGGTAAAGCTACATGCGACACATCTCACAGAGCAGTGGAAACGGTACCAGACACGACGGTAAAGCTACATGCTACACATCTCACAGCAGCAGTGGAAACGGTACCAGACACGACGGTAAAGCTACATGCTACACATCTCACAGAGCAGTGGAAACGGTACCAGACATGACGGTAAAGCTACATGCTACACATCTCACAGCAGCAGTGGGAACGGTACCAGACACGACGGTAAAGCTACATGCTACACATCTCACAGCAGCAGTGGAAACGGTACCAGACATGACGGTAAAGCTACATGCTACACATCTCACAGCAGCAGTGGAAACGGTACCAGACACGACGGTAAAGCTACATGCTACACATCTCACAGCAGCAGTGGAAACGGTACCAGACACGACGGTAAAGCTACATGCTACACATCTCACAGCAGCAGTGGAAACGGTACCAGACACGACGGTAAAGCTACATGCTACATGCTACACATCTCACAGAGCAGTGGAAACGGTACCAGACATGACGGTAAAGCTACATGCTACACATCTCACAGAGCAGTGGAAACGGTAAAGCTACATGCTACACATCTCACAGCAGCAGTGGAAACGGTAAAGCTACATGCTACACATCTCACAGCAGCAGTGGAAACGGTACCAGACACGACGGTAAAGCTACATGCTACACATCTCACAGCAGCAGTGGAAACGGTACCAGACACGACGGTAAAGCTACATGCTACATGCTACACATCTCACAGCAGCAGTGGAAACGGTAAAGCTACATGCTACATGCTACACATCTCCCAGCAGCAGCAGCGGTGTTGTCATTGACCCGGTGGCTGGTTTGACTGAATATGACCCCTAGATTCTTATCGAGACTCATCTGCTGTAGCTAGCTGTGGTTTGGAAACTGAAAATGACCATGTTAAACATATATCTAGCTCGGCCTGCCATGTTTAATGTAACAGGTGGAGTGAATGACTTGTATGTTTTAGAAACAGTAGACTACTAATGTAATCTGTTTTAACTGTCTTTCAGTCACCGGCTGAGTGAATATCAAGGGAAGTGTGAAGATATCCTTTCAAAAGTCCATTCACTCTCTCCCCTTATTAGGCCTCAGCCTCTTCAGTCTCTCTCCCCTTATTAGGCCTCAGCCTCTTCAGTCTCTCTCCCCTTATTAGGCCTCAGCCATTCACTCTCTCCCCTTATTAGGCCTCAGCCATTCACTCTCTCCCCTTATTAGGCCTCAGCCATTCACTCTCTCCCCTTATTAGGCCTCAGCCATTCACTCTCTCCCCTTATTAGGCCTCAGCCATTCACTCTCTCCCCTTATTAGGCCTCAGCCATTCACTCTCTCCCCTTATTAGGCCTCAGCCATTCACTCTCTCCCCTTATTAGGCCTCAGCCATTCACTCTCTCCCCTTATTAGGCCTCAGCCATTCACTCTCTCCCCTTATTAGGCCTCAGCCTCTTCAGTCTCTCTCCCCTTATTAGGCCTCAGCCATTCACTCTCTCCCCTTATTAGGCCTCAGCCATTCATGCTCTTCAGTCGTTAATTAGGCCTCAGCCATTCATGCTCTTCAGTCTCTCTCCCCTTATTAGGCCTCAGCCATTCATGCTCTTCAGTCGTTAATTAGGCCTCAGCCATTCATGCTCTTCAGTCGTTAATTAGGCCTCAGCCATTCATGCTCTTCAGTCTCTCTCCCCTTATTAGGCCTCAGCCATTCATGCTCTTCAGTCGTTAATTAGGCCTCAGCCATTCATGCTCTTCAGTCGTTAATTAGGCCTCAGCCATTCATGCTCTTCAGTCGTTAATTAGGCCTCAGCCATTCATGCTCTTCAGTCTCTCTCCAGTCATTAATTAGGTCTCAGCCATTCATGCTCTTCAGTCTCTCTCCAGTCATTAATTAGGTCTCAGCCATTCATGCTCTTCAGTCTCTCTTCAGTCGTTAATTAGGTTTCAGCGCCTCCCTTGGAATGAACAGAACTGTCCTGATTGGCTGTCTCTGGTGGTGATGACCACTCCCCCCCCTCCGACTCCACTCCCCCTCCGACTCCACTCCCCCCGACTCCACTCCCCCCCTCCGACTCCACTCCCCCCTCCGACTCCACCCCTCCGACTCCACCCCCCTCCGACTCCACTCCCCCCTCCGACTCCACTCCCCTCCGACTCCACCCCCCCACTAGTGTTACACCATCATAACAAGAGTCTGTTTGGACTTCACTGGTTCCAGTGGGATGAGGTTAAAGGTAATTATGTATTGGACTAGCCTCGTCCGTAGTGGGAGTGACCGTTAGAGTTCTATGGGAGTGACTGTGGGAGTGACTATTAGAATTCTATGGGAGTGACTATTAGAATTCTATGGGAGTGACTATTAGAATTCTATGGGAGTGACTAGTAGAATTCTATGGGAGTGACTGTTAGAATTCTGTGACCTACCTGCCACCCCCATTGGCCCAACAGCCTTATCCACAAGGCTACCTGTCCCCCCCAACAGCCTTATCCACAAGGCTACCTGTCCCCCCCAACAGCCTTATCCACAAGGCTACCTGTCCCCCCCAACAGCCTTATCCACAAGGCTACCTGTCCCCCCCAACAGCCTTATCCACAAGGCTACCTGTCCCCCCCAACAGCCTTATCCACAAGGCTACCTGTCCCCCCCCAACAGCCTTATCCGCAAGGCTACCTGCCCCCCCATCAGCCTTATCCACAAGGCTACCTGCCCCCCCAACAGCCTTATCCACAAGGCTACCTGCCCCCCCAACAGCCTTATCCACAAGGCTACCTGTCCCCCCCAACAGCCTTATCCACAAGGCTACCTGCCACCCCCATTGCACTACTGTCAGTGTTAGAAGTGGTCCTCTAGCTCAGTGGACAGAGCATAGCTCTTGCAATGCTAGGATGGTGTGTTCGATTCCCAGGAGCACCCGTACCTAAAATGTATGAATGCTTTGGATAAAAGCTTAATTCAGTATTATGAAGTGTTTTTTTTTCTTGACGGTTTGTTTACAGCTTCAGAGATCCCAGAGGTATGACTCCATCAGTTCTCTAGGTCCTCTTTACTAAATGCTCTTCTTCTATGTCTTTTTGTAAGTATTTGACATGTCTTGGAAACGCGTAAATGGTTGTCAACATAAAGTTGTTGATTTTATTTCTGTCACACGACGTCGTTTCCAGGGAGACCGGTAAGCTGCGTAAACTTCTTGATGATCTGCAGTTGAAAGTAGCTTCTCTGGAAAAGCAACATGCAGAGAACGAAGCCATGCGGGCAGAGCTGGAGGCGAAGCAGGTAAGAGATGTGAAATGATCCATTCTACTCGTCATGACACTGTTTTGTCCCGGGGAGAGCTCTGACAGAGTCGGGTCCCGGGGAGAGCTCTGACAGAGTCGGGTCCCGGGGGGAGCTCTGACAGAGTCGGGTCCCGGGGGGAGCTCTGACAGAGTCGGGTCCCGGGGGGAGCTCTGACAGAGTCGGGTCCCGGGGGGAGCTCTGACAGAGTCGGGTCCCGGGAGAGCTCTGACAGAGTCGGGTACCGGGGAGAGCTCTGACAGAGTCGGGTCCCGGGGGGAGCTCTGACAGAGTCGGGTCCCGGGGGGAGCTCTGACAGAGTCGGGTCCCGGGGGGAGCTCTGACAGAGTCGGGTCCCGGGGGGAGCTCTGACAGAGTCGGGTCCCGGGGGGAGCTCTGACAGAGTCGGGTCCCGGGGGGAGCTCTGACAGAGTCGGGTCCCGGGGGGAGCTCTGACAGAGTCGGGTCCCGGGGGAGCTCTGACAGAGTTGTGTTTCTGTCCTATAGAGCGCTGAGAAGTTGTCCCAGCAGCTTTTTGAGGAAGTGGAGAGGCTGAAGGAGCAGAACAACAACACAGAGACTCTGTAAGACTCATCAAGAACATTTACAGCATATTTCGTTTGGTTCTTGTTCCGCTGACTTTTCTCTCCTCTCTCTCCTCTCTCTCCTCTCTCTCTTCTCTCTCCTCTCTTCTCTCTCTCTCTCTGTTCTCCAGAAAGAAGAGACTTGAGGACCAGCTGAAGATGGTAACAGGTATTATCTCTGGTTATAATTCTACTTCCTGTAAAAACCCCCTCAACCACTGATATTACCCACATTGTAATAGTCTACTACTGTCTGAGGTATGTAACTCGGTCTTTCCTGTGGACCTGTTTATGACGAAGAGACGACAGAGAAGCAGTGTCTGGATAATGTCCAGTTGAGACGGGAGAAGACGGCGCTGGAGAACGACCTGCTGAAAACGCAGGTAACAGTATTAATCTAACAGGGGAAACAATAAAAATCCTCCTCGTTCTAGCAGTCATCCAATGTTTGTCTGCGTCGGTTTCAACCCGCTGAACTAAAACCATTTCAAGTATCGGGGCGTGAAAACGTTTTTTTTAGTACGGCGATGATTTGACGTGTGTTTATCTTCTCAGATGTCGTTGAAGACGTGTCAGAAGGTAGCAGAGGAAGTGCAGCGGTTAAAGGAGGACGACGCCAGGACATCCGTTCTGTAAGGTTTCAACCAGCGCTAATACCATTCATCCACTTATTGTTTTAAGTGTTGGCGTTCTCATGCTTCTACCTTTTTTCCACCAACAGGAAACACAACTTGGAAAAACAACTTGGACAGTTTCAAGGTTTTTTCTATCACTATTATTCTTCTAGTCTGCGGGAACATAATTTACGTGGCCCTAAAAAAAAAAAAATCTATAATTCCTATTGTGATCTGTCGCGCAGCCTGACCTGCCTTTTTTCTGATTGGCGATGTGCCTGGGTTGCTCTGTTTCTTTAGATTTTAAACGCAAACAAGAGCGGGACATTACCGGGCTGAAAACGGAGAAGATTCTGCTGGAGAAAAACCTTCTACACCTTCAGGTTTGTATATGTCTCCCTACTTCCACTCGCGCTACAACCAGCACTGCTGCTGCTGATGCAATGAAGGAGTCTGAACAGTTTTTTTTCCCGATAAGCTTACGGTTGTTGCGTGAGGTAGTAATAATTGGTGCGTGAGGTAGTAATAATTGGTGCGTGAGGTAGTAATAATTGGTGCGTGAGGTAGTAATAATTGGTGCGTGAGGTAGTAATAATTGGTGCGTGAGGTAGTAATAATTGGTGCGTGAGGTAGTAATAATTGGTGCGTGAGGTAGTAATAATTGGTGCGTGAGGTAGTAATAATTGGTGCGTGAGGTAGTAATAATTGGTGCGTGAGGTAGTAATAATTGGTGCGTGAGGTAGTAATAATTGGTGCGTGAGGTAGTAATAATTGGTGCGTGAGGTAGTAATAATTGGTGCGTGAGGTAGTAATAATTGGTGCGTGAGGTAGTAATAATTGGTGCGTGAGGTAGTAATAATTGGTGCGTGAGGTAGTAATAATTGGTGCGTGAGGTAGTAATAATTGGTGCGTGAGGTAGTAATAACGGTGCGTGAGGTAGTAATAACGGTGCGTGAGGTGGTAATAACGGTGCGTGAGGTGGTAATAACGGTGCGTGAGGTGGTAATAACGGTGCGTGACTTGAGTTTCACCATCAGCTGGAAGACTTTGTCCCCTTTTCTCAGCGCAGGGAGGGAGAGCGGAGGGACGGTGAGTCAGGTGAGAGGCAGCCTCATCGCTCCTCCCTCCCTCAGACGGACCATCAGATGCAGGACAGCAGTCCAGTAAATTATAAAGTGTATTATTCTGCTCACTCAGCTGTGCCTCAAGTAATACAACTAATTATCTATTACCAGTGCTACCAAATTACCGACAATTTTTTAAAATATATTTTCTAAATGGTCTGAGAAGAATAACATTGTAAGGGCAATTCAAGCATGCAGTGATAATGTATTGGGCCTACTGAGCATAGCCAATATGCAGTGATAATGTATTGGACCTACTGAGCATAGCCAATATGCAGTGATAATGTATTGGACCTACTGAGCATAGCCAATATGCAGTGATAATGTATTGGGCCTATAGCCTACTGAGCATAGCCAATATGCAGTGATAATGTATTGGACCTACTGAGCATAGCCAATATGCAGTGATAATGTATTGGGCCTATAGCCTACTGAGCATAGCCAATATGCAGTGATAATGTATTGGACCTACTGAGCATAGCCAATATGCAGTGATAATGGATTGGGCCTACTGAGCATAGCCAATATGCAGTGATAATGTATTGGGACTACTGAGCATAGCCAATATGCAGTGATAATGTATTGGACCTACTGAGCATAGCCAATATGCAGTGATAATGTATTGGACCTACTGAGCATAGCCAATATGCAGTGATAATGTATTGGACCTACTGAGCATAGCCAATATGCAGTGATAATGTATTGGGACTACTGAGCATAGACAATATGCAGTGATAATGTATTGGGACTACTGAGCATAGACAATATGCAGTGATAATGTATTGGGCCTACTGAGCATAGCCAATATGCAGTGATAATGTATTGGGCCTATTACTGAGCATAGCCAATATGCAGTGATAATGTATTGGGCCTATCCTGAGCATAGCCAATATGCAGTGATAATGTATTGGGCCTACTGAGCATAGCCAATATGCAGTGATAATGTATTGGGCCTACTGAGCATAGCCAATATGCAGTGATAATGTATTGGACCTACTGAGCATAGACAATATGCAGTGATAATGTATTGGGCCTACTGAGCATAGCCAATATGCAGTGATAATGTATTGGGCCTACTGAGCATAGCCAATATGCAGTGATAATGTATTGGGCCTACAGCCTACTGAGCATAGCCAATATGCAGTGATAATGTATTGGGCCTATACCACTGAGCATAGCCAATATGCAGTGATAATGTATTGGGCCTACTGAGCATAGCCAATATGCAGTGATAATGTATTGGGCCTACTGAGCATAGCCAATATGCAGTGATAATGTATTGGGCCTACTGAGCATAGCCAATATGCAGTGATAATGTATTGGGCCTACTGAGCATAGCCAATATGCAGTGATAATGTATTGGGCCTACTGAGCATAGCCAATATGCAGTGATAATGTATTGGGCCTACTGAGCATAGCCAATATGCAGTGATAATGTATTGGACCTACTGAGCATAGCCAATATGCAGTGATAATGTATTGGGCCTACTGAGCATAGCCAATATGCAGTGATAATGTATTGGACCTATAGCCTACTGAGCATAGCCAATATGCAGTGATAATGTATTGGGCCTACTGAGCATAGCCAATATGCAGTGATAATGTATTGGGCCTACTGAGCATAGCCAATATGCAGTGATAATGTATTGGGCCTAGCCTCTGAGCATAGCCAATATGCAGTGATAATGTATTGGGCCTACTGAGCATAGCCAATATGCAGTGATAATGTATTGGGCCTACTGAGCATAGCCAATATGCAGTGATAATGTATTGGGCCTACTGAGCATAGCCAATATGCAGTGATAATGTATTGGGCCTACTGAGCATAGCCAATATGCAGTGATAATGTATTGGGCCTACTGAGCATAGCCAATATGCAGTGATAATGTATTGGGCCTACTGAGCATAGCCAATATGCAGTGATAATGTATTGGGCCTACCTACTGAGCATAGCCAATATGCAGTGATAATGTATTGGGCCTACTGAGCATAGCCAATATGCAGTGATAATGTATTGGGCCTACTGAGCATAGCCAATATGCAGTGATAATGTATTGGGCCTACTGAGCATAGCCAATATGCAGTGATAATGTATTGGACGCCTACTGAGCATAGCCAATATGCAGTGATAATGTATTGGGCCTACTGAGCATAGCCAATATGCAGTGATAATGTATTGGGCCTACTGAGCATAGCCAATATGCAGTGATAATGTATTGGGCCTACTGAGCATAGCCAATATGCAGTGATAATGTATTGGGCCTACTGAGCATAGCCAATATGCAGTGATAATGTATTGGGCCTACTGAGCATAGCCAATATGCAGTGATAATGTATTGGACCTGCCTACTGAGCATAGCCAATATGCAGTGATAATGTATTGGGCCTACTGAGCATAGCCAATATGCAGTGATAATGTATTGGGACTACTGAGCATAGCCAATATGCAGTGATAATGTATTGGGCCTACTGAGCATAGCCAATATGCAGTGATAATGTATTGGGCCTACTGAGCATAGCCAATATGCAGTGATAATGTATTGGGCCTACTGAGCATAGCCAATATGCAGTGATAATGTATTGGGCCTACTGAGCATAGCCAATATGCAGTGATAATGTATTGGGCCTACTGAGCATAGCCAATATGCAGTGATAATGTATTGGGCCTACTGAGCATAGCCAATATGCAGTGATAATGTATTGGCTGCCTACTGAGCATAGCCAATATGCAGTGATAATGTATTGGGCCACCTACTGAGCATAGCCAATATGCAGTGATAATGTATTGGGCCTACTGAGCATAGCCAATATGCAGTGATAATGTATTGGACCTATAGCCTACTGAGCATAGCCAATATGCAGTGATAATGTATTGGGCCTACTGAGCATAGCCAATATGCAGTGATAATGTATTGGGCCTACTGAGCATAGCCAATATGCAGTGATAATGTATTGGACCTATAGCCTACTGAGCATAGCCAATATGCAGTGATAATGTATTGGGCCTACTGAGCATAGCCAATATGCAGTGATAATGTATTGGGCCTACTGAGCATAGCCAATATGCAGTGATAATGTATTGGGCCTACTGAGCATAGACAATATGCAGTGATAATGTATTGGGCCTATACTACTGAGCATAGCCAATATGCAGTGATAATGTATTGGGCCTACTGAGCATAGCCAATATGCAGTGATAATGTATTGGGCCTACTGAGCATAGCCAATATGCAGTGATAATGTATTGGGCCTACTGAGCATAGCCAATATGCAGTGATAATGTATTGGGCCTACTGAGCATAGCCAATATGCAGTGATAATGTATTGGGCCTATAGCCTACTGAGCATAGCCAATATGCAGTGATAATGTATTGGGCCTACTGAGCATAGCCAATATGCAGTGATAATGTATTGGGCCTACTGAGCATAGCCAATATGCAGTGATAATGTATTGGACCATAGCCTACTGAGCATAGCCAATATGCAGTGATAATGTATTGGGCCTACTGAGCATAGCCAATATGCAGTGATAATGTATTGGGCCTACTGAGCATAGCCAATATGCAGTGATAATGTATTGGACCTATAGCCTACTGAGCATAGCCAATATGCAGTGATAATGTATTGGGCCTACTGAGCATAGCCAATATGCAGTGATAATGTATTGGACCTACTGAGCATAGCCAATATGCAGTGATAATGTATTGGGCCTATAGCCTACTGAGCATAGCCAATATGCAGTGATAATGTATTGGAGCCTACTGAGCATAGCCAATATGCAATGATAATGTATTGGGCCTACTGAGCATAGCCAATATGCAGTGATAATGTATTGGGCCTACTGAGCATAGCCAATATGCAGTGATAATGTATTGGGCCTACTGAGCATAGCCAATATGCAGTGATAATGTATTGGGCCTACTGAGCATAGCCAATATGCAGTGATAATGGATTGGTCCTACTGAGCATAGCCAATATGCAGTGATAATGTATTGGGCCTACTGAGCATAGCCAATATGCAGTGATAATGTATTGGGCCTATAGCCAATATGCAGTGATAATGTTTGGCCTATAGCCAATATGCAGTGATAATGTATTGGGCCTACTGAGCATAGCCAATATGCAGTGATAATGTATTGGGCCTATAGCCAATATGCAGTGATAATATGGGCCATAGCCAATATGCAGTGATAATGTATTGGGCCTACTGAGCATAGCCAATATGCAGTGATAATGTATTGGGCCTACTGAGCATAGCCAATATGCAGTGATAATGTATTGGGCCTACTGAGCATAGCCAATATGCAGTGATAATGTATTGGGCCTACTGAGCATAGACAATATGCAGTGATAATGTATTGGACCTACTGAGCATAGCCAATATGCAGTGATAATGTATTGGGCCTACTGAGCATAGCCAATATGCAGTGATAATGTATTGGGCCTACTGAGCATAGCCAATATGCAGTGATAATGTATTGGGCCTATCCTACTGAGCATAGCCAATATGCAGTGATAATGTATTGGGCCTACTGAGCATAGACAATATGCAGTGATAATGTATTGGGCCTACTGAGCATAGCCAATATGCAGTGATAATGTATTGGGACTACTGAGCATAGCCAATATGCAGTGATAATGTATTGGGACTACTGAGCATAGCCAATATGCAGTGATAATGTATTGGACCTACAGCCTACTGAGCATAGCCAATATGCAGTGATAATGTATTGGGACTACTGAGCATAGACAATATGCAGTGATAATGTATTGGACCTACTGAGCATAGCCAATATGCAGTGATAATGTATTGGGCCTACTGAGCATAGCCAATATGCAGTGATAATGTATTGGGCCTAAGCCAATATGCAGTGATAATGTTTGGGCCATAGCCAATATGCAGTGATAATGTATTGGGCCTACTGAGCATAGCCAATATGCAGTGATAATGTATTGGGCCTACCTGAGCATAGACAATATGCAGTGATAATGTATTGGGCCTACTGAGCATAGCCAATATGCAGTGATAATGGATTGGGCCTACTGAGCATAGCCAATATGCAGTGATAATGTATTGGGCCTACTGAGCATAGCCAATATGCAGTGATAATGTATTGGGCCTACTGAGCATAGCCAATATGCAGTGATAATGTATTGGGCCTACTGAGCATAGCCAATATGCAGTGATAATGTATTGGGCCTACTACTGAGCATAGCCAATATGCAGTGATAATGTATTGGGACTACTGAGCATAGCCAATATGCAGTGATAATGTATTGGGCCTACTGAGCATAGCCAATATGCAGTGATAATGTATTGGGCCTACTGAGCATAGCCAATATGCAGTGATAATGTATTGGGCCTACTGAGCATAGCCAATATGCAGTGATAATGTATTGGACCTACAGCCTACTGAGCATAGCCAATATGCAGTGATAATGTATTGGGCCTACTGAGCATAGCCAATATGCAGTGATAATGTATTGGACCTACTGAGCATAGCCAATATGCAGTGATAATGTATTGGGACTACTGAGCATAGCCAATATGCAGTGATAATGTATTGGACCTATAGCCTACTGAGCATAGCCAATATGCAGTGATAATGTATTGGGCCTACTGAGCATAGCCAATATGCAGTGATAATGTATTGGGACTACTGAGCATAGCCAATATGCAGTGATAATGTATTGGGCCTACTGAGCATAGCCAATATGCAGTGATAATGTATTGGGACTACTGAGCATAGACAATATGCAGTGATAATGTATTGGGACTACTGAGCATAGACAATATGCAGTGATAATGTATTGGACCTAAGCCTACTGAGCATAGCCAATATGCAGTGATAATGTATTGGGCCTACTGAGCATAGCCAATATGCAGTGATAATGTATTGGGACTACTGAGCATAGCCAATATGCAGTGATAATGTATTGGGCCTACTGAGCATAGCCAATATGCAGTGATAATGTATTGGGCCTACTGAGCATAGCCAATATGCAGTGATAATGTATTGGACCTATAGCCTACTGAGCATAGCCAATATGCAGTGATAATGTATTGGGCCTACTGAGCATAGCCAATATGCAGTGATAATGTATTGGGCCTACTGAGCATAGCCAATATGCAGTGATAATGTATTGGGCCTACTGAGCATAGCCAATATGCAGTGATAATGTATTGGGCCTACTGAGCATAGCCAATATGCAGTGATAATGTATTGGCTAGCCTACTGAGCATAGCCAATATGCAGTGATAATGTATTGGACCTATAGCCTACTGAGCATAGCCAATATGCAGTGATAATGTATTGGGCCTACTGAGCATAGCCAATATGCAGTGATAATGTATTGGGCCTACTGAGCATAGCCAATATGCAGTGATAATGTATTGGGCCTACTGAGCATAGCCAATATGCAGTGATAATGTATTGGGCCTACTGAGCATAGCCAATATGCAGTGATAATGTATTGGGCCTACTGAGCATAGCCAATATGCAGTGATAATGTATTGGGCCTAGCCTCTGAGCATAGCCAATATGCAGTGATAATGTATTGGGCCTACTGAGCATAGCCAATATGCAGTGATAATGTATTGGGCCTACTGAGCATAGCCAATATGCAGTGATAATGTATTGGGCCTACTGAGCATAGCCAATATGCAGTGATAATGTATTGGGCCTACTGAGCATAGCCAATATGCAGTGATAATGTATTGGGCCTACTGAGCATAGCCAATATGCAGTGATAATGTATTGGGCCTACTGAGCATAGCCAATATGCAGTGATAATGTATTGGGCCTACTGAGCATAGCCAATATGCAGTGATAATGTATTGGAGCCTACTGAGCATAGCCAATATGCAGTGATAATGTATTGGGCCTACTGAGCATAGCCAATATGCAGTGATAATGTATTGGGCCTATACCTACTGAGCATAGCCAATATGCAGTGATAATGTATTGGGCCTACTGAGCATAGCCAATATGCAGTGATAATGTATTGGGCCTACTGAGCATAGCCAATATGCAGTGATAATGTATTGGGACTACTGAGCATAGCCAATATGCAGTGATAATGTATTGGGCCTACTGAGCATAGCCAATATGCAGTGATAATGTATTGGACCTACAGACTACTGAGCATAGCCAATATGCAGTGATAATGTATTGGGACTACTGAGCATAGACAATATGCAGTGATAATGTATTGGGCCTACTGAGCATAGCCAATATGCAGTGATAATGTATTGGGACTACTGAGCATAGCCAATATGCAGTGATAATGTATTGGAGCCTACTGAGCATAGCCAATATGCAGTGATAATGTATTGGGACTACTGAGCATAGCCAATATGCAGTGATAATGTATTGGGACTACTGAGCATAGCCAATATGCAGTGATAATGTATTGGGACTACTGAGCATAGCCAATATGCAGTGATAATGTATTGGGACTACTGAGCATAGCCAATATGCAGTGATAATGTATTGGGCCTACTGAGCATAGCCAATATGCAGTGATAATGTATTGGACCTAGCCTACTGAGCATAGCCAATATGCAGTGATAATGTATTGGGCCTACTGAGCATAGCCAATATGCAGTGATAATGTATTGGGCCTACTGAGCATAGCCAATATGCAGTGATAATGTATTGGGCCTACTGAGCATAGCCAATATGCAGTGATAATGTATTGGGCCTACTGAGCATAGCCAATATGCAGTGATAATGTATTGGACCTACAGCCTACTGAGCATAGCCAATATGCAGTGATAATGTATTGGGCCTATCCCTGAGCATAGCCAATATGCAGTGATAATGTATTGGACCTACTGAGCATAGCCAATATGCAGTGATAATGTATTGGGCGCCTACTGAGCATAGCCAATATGCAGTGATAATGTATTGGGCCTACTGAGCATAGCCAATATGCAGTGATAATGTATTGGCCTTAGCCTACTGAGCATAGCCAATATGCAGTGATAATGTATTGGGCCTACACTGAGCATAGCCAATATGCAGTGATAATGTATTGGGACTACTGAGCATAGCCAATATGCAGTGATAATGTATTGGTGCCTACTGAGCATAGCCAATATGCAGTGATAATGTATTGGACCGCCTACTGAGCATAGCCAATATGCAGTGATAATGTATTGGGCCTACAGCCACTGAGCATAGCCAATATGCAGTGATAATGTATTGGACCTACAGCCTACTGAGCATAGCCAATATGCAGTGATAATGTATTGGGCCTACTGAGCATAGCCAATATGCAGTGATAATGTATTGGACCTACAGCCTACTGAGCATAGCCAATATGCAGTGATAATGTATTGGGCCTACTGAGCATAGCCAATATGCAGTGATAATGTATTGGGCCTACTGAGCATAGCCAATATGCAGTGATAATGTATTGGGCCAGCCTACTGAGCATAGCCAATATGCAGTGATAATGTATTGGCGCCTACTGAGCATAGCCAATATGCAGTGATAATGTATTGGGCCTACTGAGCATAGCCAATATGCAGTGATAATGTATTGGGCCTACTGAGCATAGCCAATATGCAGTGATAATGTATTGGGCCTACACCTACTGAGCATAGCCAATATGCAGTGATAATGTATTGGGCCTACTGAGCATAGACAATATGCAGTGATAATGTATTGGGCCTACTGAGCATAGCCAATATGCAGTGATAATGTATTGGGCCTACTGAGCATAGCCAATATGCAGTGATAATGTATTGGGCCTACAGCCTACTGAGCATAGCCAATATGCAGTGATAATGTATTGGGCCTACTGAGCATAGCCAATATGCAGTGATAATGTATTGGGCCTACGCCTACTGAGCATAGCCAATATGCAGTGATAATGTATTGGGCCTACTGAGCATAGCCAATATGCAGTGATAATGTATTGGGCCTACTGAGCATAGCCAATATGCAGTGATAATGTATTGGGCCTACGAGCATAGCCAATATGCAGTGATAATTATTGGGCCTACTGAGCATAGCCAATATGCAGTGATAATGTATTGGGCCTACTGAGCATAGCCAATATGCAGTGATAATGTATTGGGCCTACTGAGCATAGCCAATATGTAATGATAATGTATTGGTCCTACTGAGCATAGCCAATATGCAGTGATAATGTATTGGGCCTACTGAGCTTAGCCAATATGCAGTGATAATGTATTGGGCCTACTGAGCATAGCCAATATGCAGTGATAATGTATTGGGCCTACAGCCAATATGCAGTGATAATGTATTGGGCCTACTGAGCATAGCCAATATGCAGTGATAATGTATTGGGCCTACTGAGCATAGCCAATATGCAGTGATAATGTATTGGGCCTACAGCCAATATGCAGTGATAATGTATTGGGCCTACTGAGCATAGCCAATATGCAGTGATAATGTATTGGGCCTACAGCCGACTGCTCAAACCTCATTGCTACACAACTGTTTTTAATTGGTTACGTTTTCTTAAGTCTTGTTGCATTTTGACTCGGTGATCTTGACTCAGAAAAGGTTGGTGACCGCTGTTGTAGAGTGTTTGAGACTGTCTGATTGGCTGTAGTATTAACTGTAAAGTGTTTTGAAACAGTCTGATTGGACCCTCTTTCTATTCCAGGAACGACTAGAGAAACTGGAGCCGGAGAAGAATAAAGGTAACTCTGCTGTTAGTAGCAGCAGTAGTAGCAGCAGTAGTAGTAGCAGCAGTAGCAGTAGTAGTAGTAGCAGTAGCAGCAGTAGTAGCAGCAGTAGTAGCAGCAGTGGTAGCAGCAGCGGTAGCAGCAGCGGTAGCAGCAGTAGCAGCAGCAGCGGTAGCAGTAGCAGTGGTAGCGGTAGCGTGGTAGCAGCAGCGGTAGCGGCAGCGGCAGCTGCTGTAGCAGCGGTAGCAGCTGGTAGCAGCAGCAGCTAGCAGTAGCAGTTGCGCTGTTGCTGGCAGCAGCGGTAGCTGCTGTTGCTGCTGGCAGCAGTAGCAGCAGCAGCTGCTGTGGTAGCAGCTGCTGCTGGCGGTGGCAGCAGCGGTTGCTGCTGTTGCGTTGCAGCAGCTGTTGCTAGCAGCAGTAGCAGCAGCTAGCAGCAGTGGCAGCAGTAGCAGTAGCAGCGGTAGCAGCAGTAGCTGTAGCAGCAGCAGCAACAGTAGCAGTAGCAGCAGTAGCAGCAGCAGTAGTAGCAGCAGTAGCAGCAGCAGTAGCAGTAACAGTAGCAGCAGCAGTAGCAGTGGCAGCAGCAGTAGCAACAGTAGCAGCAGTAGCAACAGCAGCAGTAGTAGCAACAGTAGCAGTAGTAGCAACAGTAGCAGTAGTAGCAGCAGCAGCAGCAGCAGCAGTAGCAGTAGTAGCAGCAGTAGTAGTAGCAGCGGTAGCAGCAGTAGCTGCAGTAGTAGTAGCTGCAGTAGTAGCAGTAGCAGCAGCAGTAGTAGCAGTAGCAGTAGCAGTAGCAGCAGCAGCAGCAGTAGCAGAAGCAGTAGTAGTAGTAGTAGTAGCAGTAGCAGCAACAGTAGCAGTAGTAGCAACAGTAGCAGTAGTAGCAACAGTAGCAGTAGTAGCAACAGTAGCAGCAGTAGCAGCAGCAGTAGCAGCAGTAGCAGCAGTAGCAGCAGCAGCAGCAGTAGCAGTAGTAGCAGCAGTAGTAGCAGCAGCAGCGGTAGCAGCAGCAGCAGTAGCAGCAGCGGTAGCAGCAGTGGCAGCAGTAGTAGCAGCAGTGGTAGTAGCAGCAGTAGTAGCAGTAGTTGCAGTAGTAGTAGCAGCAGTAGTAGTAGCAACAGTAGTAGCAGTAGCAGCAGCAGTAGTAGCAGCGGCGGTAGCAGCAGTAGTAGCAGTAGCAGCAGCAGTGGTAGTAGTGTGGCAGTAACAGTAGCGGTATTAATAGTAGTAGTAGTAGCAGTAGTAATAATAGTAGCAGCAGCAGTAGCAGTAGTAGCAATAGTAGCGGTATTAATAGTAGCAGTAGCAGTAGTAGTAGCAGTAGTAGCAGTAACAGTAGCGGTTGGTATTAGTAGTAGTAGTAGCAGTAGTAATAATAGTAGCAGCAGCAGCAGTAGCAGTAATAGTAGCGGTATTAATAGTAGTAGTAGTAGTAGTAGTAGTAGTAGTGGTGGTGGTATTAATAGTAGTAGTAATAATAGTAGTAGCAGTAGTAATATCACAGCGTTTGTTAATTAAGTCCAATCATGTCTTTGTTTAGTATTAAAGAGCACATCAACTCAAGCAACGGCACCTGAAGAAACAAAGGTGGATAGAGGTATGTTTTTACTGCACTATAACCCAAGTTAATACATCTAGATGTGCCGCTAGCGGAACACCTGCTCCAATATCCAATGATAGGCGTGGCGCGAATTACAAATTCCTCAAAAATACAAAAACTTCCATTTTTCAAACATATGACTATTTGCCACCATTTTAAAGACAAGACTCTCCTTTATCTAACCACACTGTCCGATTTCAAAAAGGCTTTACAGCGAAAGCAAAACATTAGATTATGTCAGCAGAGTACCCAGCCAGAAATAATCAGACACCCATTTTTCAAGCTAGCATATAATGTCACAAAAAACAAAACCACAGCTAAATGCAGCACTAACCTTTGATGATCTTCATCAGATGACAACCCTAGGACATTATGTTATACAATACATGCATGTTTTGTTCAATCAAGTTCATATTTATATCAAAAACCAGCTTTTTACATTAGCATGTGACGTTCAGAACTAGCATTCCCACCGAACACTTCCGGTGAATTTACTAAATTACTCACGATAAACGTTAACAAAAAACATAACAATTATTTTAAGAATTATAGATACAGAACTCCTTTATGCACTCGCTATGTCCGATTTTAAAATAGCTTTTCGGTGAAAGCACATTTTGCAATATTCTGAGTAGATAGCCCGGCCATCACGGCTAGCTATTTTGACCCCCCACCAAGTTTGACCCTCACCAAACTCCGATTTACTATTAGAAAAGTTTGATTACCTTTGCTGTTCTTCGTCAGAATGCACTCCCAGGACTTCTACTTCAATAACAAATGTTGGTTTGGTTCAAAATAATCCATAGGTATATCCAAATAGTGGCGTTTTGTTCGTGCGTTCAAGACACTATCCAAGGGTGATGAAGGGTTACGCGCCCGACGCGTTTCGTGACAAAAAATGTCTAAATATTCCATTACCGTACTTCGAAGCATGTCAACCGCTGTTTAAAATACATTTTTATGCTATTTTTCTCGTAAAAAAGCGATAATATTCCGACCGGGAGTCGTTGTTTACGTTCAAAGACGAAAGAATAAAAACATGGGGTCGTCTCGTGCACGCGCCTCAGTCTCATAGTACTCTGACCGACCACTATCCAAACGCGCGAATGTTTTTCAGCCAGGGCCTGCAAAGCCACGATTCAGCTTTTTGCCGCCTTCTGAGAGCCTATGGGAGCCGTAGGAAGTGTCACGTAACAGCAGAGATCCCTTGTATTGGATAGAGATGATCAAGAAGGCCAAGAAATGGTCAGACAGGGCACTTCCTGTATGGAATCTTCTCAGGTTTTGGCCTGCCATATGAGTTCTGTTATACTCACAGACACCATTCAAACAGTTTTAGAAACTTTGGAGTGTTTTCTATCCAAAGCTAATAATTATATGCATATTCTAGTTTCTGGGCAGGAGTAATAATCAGATTAAATCGGGTACGTTTTTATCCGGCCGTGAAAATACTGCCCCCTATCCATAACAGGTTAATAATACCCCACACTAGTACCTTTGTGGCGGCAGGTCGCCTAGTGTTTACATCGTTGGGCCAGTAACCCAAAGGTTGCTAAATTGAATCCCTAGGCTGACAAGGTACAAATCTGTCGTTCTGCCCCTGAACAAGGCAGTTAACCCACTGTTCCCCGGTAGGCCGTCATTGTAAATAAGAATTAGTTCTTAACTGACATTCCTGGTTAAATGTAGTGCCTACAGTCGTCATGGTGTTGATACGGTGGGGTGTAGTACCTAGTCGTCACGGTGTTGATACGGTGGGGTGTAGTGCCTACAGTCGTCACGGTGTTGATACGGTGGGGTGTAGTACCTACAGTCGTCACGGTGTTGATACGGCGGGGTGTAGTGCCTACAGTCGTCACGGTGTTGATACGGTGGGGTGTAGTACCTACAGTCGTCACGGTGTTGATACGGTGGGGTGTAGTGCCTACAGTCGTCACGGTGTTGATACGGTGGGGTGTAGTACCTACAGTCGCCACGGTGTTGATACGGTGGGGTGTAGTACCTACAGTCGTCACGGTGTTGATACGGTGGGGTGTAGTACCTAGTCGTCACGGTGTTGATACGGTGGGGTGTAGTGCCTACAGTCGTCACGGTGTTGATACGGTGGGGTGTAGTGCCTACAGTCGTCACGGTGTTGATACGGTGGGGTGTAGTACCTACAGTCGTCACGGTGTTGATACGGTGGGGTGTAGTACCTACAGTCGTCACGGTGTTGATACGGTGGGGTGTAGTACCTACAGTCGTCACGGTGTTGATACGGTGGGGTGTAGTACCTAGTCGTCACGGTGTTGATACGGTGGGGTGTAGTACCTACAGTCGTCACGGTGTTGATACGGTGGGGTGTAGTACCTAGTCGTCACGGTGTTGATACGGTGGGGTGTAGTACCTACAGTCGTCACGGTGTTGATACGGTGGGGTGTAGTACCTACAGTCGTCACGGTGTTGATACGGTGGGGTGTAGTACCTAGTCGTCACGGTGTTGATACGGCGGGGTGTAGTGCCTAGTCGTCACGGTGTTGATATGGCGGGGTGTAGTACCTAGTCGTCACGGTGTTGATACGGTGGGGTGTAGTACCTACAGTCGTCACGGTGTTGATACGGCGGGGTGTAGTGCCTACAGTCGTCACGGTGTTGATACGGTGGGGTGTAGTACCTAGTCGTCACGGTGTTGATACGGTGGGGTGTAGTGCCTAGTCGTCACGGTGTTGATACGGTGGTGTGTTTTACAGAGAAGGTCCAGAGGCTGCTGGAGGATCTGTGGGTGTGTGTAGCTCCTCCCTCATCACACCTCCCTGGTATGTATTCAGGACGCATTGTGATGATGTCATATGATTTAATGGACCTCCCCTTGTTACAACAGACCAGAACATCATTATATCTCTCTCTGTCTCTCTCTCTGTCTCTCTCTCTGTCTCTCTCTCTCTGTCTGTCTCTCTCTGTCTGTCTCTCTCTCTGTCTCGCTCTCTCTCTGTCTCGCTCTCTCTCTCTGTCTCGCTCTCTCTCTCTGTCGCGCTCTCTCTCTCTGTCGCTCTCTCTCTCTGTCGCTCTCTCTCTCTCTGTCGCTCGCTCTCTGTCTCTGTCGCGCTCTCTGTCTCTGTCGCGCTCTCTGTCTCTGTCGCTCTCTCTGTCTCTGTCGCGCTCTCTGTCTCTGTCTCGCTCTCTCTCTCTCTCTCTGTCTCTCACTCACAGCCAGGAGAAAACAGCAGTTAAAGGAGCACCTACAGGACAGCAGCATAGTTGAACCCGACGGACCTAATGGTGACCCGCCAGGCCCCGGACCCAGCAGGAACAGTGACCCGCCAGGCCCCGGACCCAGCAGGAACGGTGACCCGCCAGGCCCCGGACCCAGCAGGAACGGTGACCCGCCAGGCCACGGACCCAGCAGGAACGGTGACCCGCCAGGCCACGGACCCAGCAGGAACGGTGACCCGCCAGGCCACGGACCCAGCAGGAACGGTGACCCGCCAGGCCACGGACCCAGCAGGAACGGTGACCCGCCAGGCCACGGACCCAGCAGGAACGGTGACCCGCCAGGCCACGGACCCAGCAGGAACGTTGACCCGCCAGGCCACGGACCCAGCAGGAACGGTGACCCGCCAGGCCACGGACCCAGCAGGAACAGTGACCCGCCAGGCCACGGACCCAGCAGGAACATTGACCCGCCAGGCCACGGACCCAGCAGGAACGGTGACCCGCCAGGCCATAAACATAGTAGATCAGTTGAGGAGATCCTGGACTGGTTCAAGCCGCTGCCTCCTGTCCTCTCCCCTTAGCCTGCTCCTCAGCTCAGGAGAGGTTGGATGATGTCTTGGAGTCAGGAGAGACCAGATCTCCTCTAGAGAACAGAAACCACTCTGTCTACACTACAGGACCAGCCAATCAGACAGCAGGACAGCAACCTGGACCAGCCAATCAGATGGCTCTTGTGTTGGCAGGACAACAACCTGCAGACTCCTCAGTGGAACTACCATCAGACAGAATTCATTCTACTCTGAGAGAAAGCCCCGTCTCAGACAACACTAATTATACTCTGAGAGAAAGCCCTGATCTGTCCACGGGGACGTCAGGAGAGAAAGAGAGGAACAGTGTGTCTGTCTGTGAACAGGAAGACATGCAGGTAGAACCAGCTGCTAAAACCATCCAATCCCCATCAGGAGAGACTCAAACCTCCTCTATTGATCTACCGTCCTTTACCAAAGCCACAGAGTGTCTCCCAAGCTCAGCGGATCCTCCGGGCAACACCTCTGTCCGTACCGGCACCGTTCGGACCTCACTCACCCAGACACAAGGAGAACAAGTGCAGGACTCCTCACCAGACATGACAGCAATGGATGTTGAGACTAACCCATGTTATAAAGGATGTGTCTTGGAGGGTCAGAGCATCGACCATGGGGACTCGGACGAAGTAGAAGGAATTAAAGATCATACGGGAGAGGCCAGCGTGTCTCAAACTCCCACCACTAAACAGCTGGAACCCAGTTCTCTGGTAGAATGTTCTGCTGAGACGCTGACTGGTCCGGACCAACTGAGTGAATGGGCTCCTAAAACTCAATGTAACACAACTGATCCGAAAGCAGCTCCTCGAGCAGGTCTCCGTAAACAACACGAGTTGTTTACAGGCCAGGAATCGGATAAAGACCAAGAAGGGGGTTTCTCTTGGAAACCGGTTCGTGATGTACTGGTCTCCCCCAGTCGTCCGACAGAAGGACTGGTCTCCCCCAGTCGTCCGACAGAAGGACTGGTCTCCCCCAGTCGTCCGACAGAAGGACTGGTCTCCCCCAGTCGTCCGACAGAAGGACTGGTCTCCCCCAGTCGTCCGACAGAAGGACTGGTCTCCCCCAGTCGTCCGACAGAAGGACTGGTCTCCCCCAGTCGTCCGACAGAAGGACTGACAGATGTAGGTATGGTATCAAAAGTCATCACGGTCCATTCATCTGGGGCAGAGGAATCATCATCATCATTTAAACGGAAGTCTCTGGCACCTCTGCCAAAATCTGGTGTCCACATCTCTCCTGCCAGTTTAATGAGCTCTGTAAAGAATGTAGAGATGTGTACTACAACATCTGAAGTCCATGAAGACATCCAGGCAACAAAACCCAATGCTCAGAGTAGCACAAACCATACACTATGCAAGAGGTTACATAGTCCCATATGTCTTTACCCTGTGGTGAACGTGAAGCTCCTGAGATCTGGTACACAACCGAAGAGGATGAATGGAAAGAAAGATGCTGAAGACCCGGGGTCAGATGTTAGGAGTCCACCGTCTCCTGCAGAGTTAAAGAGTGAGGAGCTTTTGAACAACGGGATGCTGAAAGATTGTGATCGCCCGGTCCATGTTCTTCAACACCAGGATATGAAAGCTGACCGTAAGCATCCTACAACCACCGACTGCATCTCTGAGTCGAGGTCGGAGTCCCAGCTGACGGATGAAGGGTCTGAGAAACTACGTGGAAATGCCCAGACTGAGATGATCAGTATTAGAAGTGGGCGTGTCAGGAAGAGTCTTGTTAGATCAAACGCAGTCCAAACGAGCTCAGGGAAAGACGGCGCGGCCCCCAGGGACGGCCAGCAAACGGCCACCCTTTCATGTAAAGTTATTATTGAAAGACTCAGCCCTGACATGAGGGAAGGGATCAGGCCAGCAGCCTTGCCTGTGGGCCACTCCCACCCCTGTGGGCCTTCCCAGAACCTACAGGGAAAATTCCTATTGGGAAGGTTCGCTTTGAAATGGGTCCTCCACTACCTCCTCTTCTGATGCCTCTCACTGTAACTCCTCCGAGACCGGTAAAACCTGCTAATCCAAGACAGGTGATTGGTAAACTGTCCTTTCCCTCACCAATGGAAAGACCTGTTTCCCCTCTGGGGTCCCAAACAGCACCTGATGGTCAGATGTTGAGCTCCCCGTCTCGAACCGCTCCTTCCTCGCCACTACAGTTTGGTTCAGCCACTCCTAAACACGCCCTTCCTGTTCCAGGGAGACTTCCTGCCTTCAGCCCTTCCTCTTCCTCCACTAGTCCCGCCCAGGAGAACTCCATGAGGATTCTAGACAGCATGTATCCAGAACTGTCTGCCCGTGCCTGGACTCTCGGTATCCTCCGAGGAAACATCTGTATGTCTGCTGCTGAGACGGGGACTACACCCTCCAGCTCAGTCAGTCAGGTATCTGGCTTCAAAACCATCAACTCCTCGTCCACGGCTTTCACCAAAACAGAACAAAGAGGGAAGCGAAGTGGAGTCAACATGCTTCTACCAAAGAGTGCCAAAAGGCTGAGGCTGGATAACTGCTCCCCGGCCCTGCTGGGGCGACGGCCGGCCCTGCTGGGGCGACGGCCGGCCCTGCTGCTAAGGGGATATCCTCCACGACATCAGCCAGTCCCGACCCACTACTCAGGACACCTCAACATGGGAGTTCTTCACAGCCTACAGAGAAGGAGAAACTGGTTGGGAAACCAGCAGGCGACGCCTCCATATCCCAGGCCTTAGAGAAGATAGAAGCCCAGTGTTTTGACCTGTTGCCTGTCATCAAGAGTCACCTGTTTGTTGGGAATCTGTCTAGGAAGCCTGTGTTACGGGATGAGGAGAAGGAGGTCCTCTCTGAGTTCTCAAACAATCAGGTTAGTGACGTACAGCTCTGCCTAGTAGTCTACGTAGAATCAGGTTAGTCACGTACAGCTTTGCCTAGTAGTCTACGTGAGAATCAGGTTAGTCACGTACAGCTTTGCCTAGTAGTCTACGTAGAATCAGGTTAGTCACGCACAGCTTTGCCTAGTAGTCTACGTAGAATCAGGTTAGTCACGTACAGCTTTGCCTAGTAGTCTACGAGAATCAGGTTAGTCACGTACAGCTTTGCCTAGTAGTCTGCGTAGAATCAGGTTAGTCACGTACAGCTTTGCCTAGTAGTCTACGTGAGAATCAGGTTAGTCACGTACAGCTTTGCCTAGTAGTCTACGTAGAATCAGGTTAGTCACGTACAGCTTTGCCTAGTAGTCTACGTAGAATCAGGTTAGTCACGTACAGCTTTGCCTAGTAGTCTACGTAGAATCAGGTTAGTCACGTACAGCTTTTGCCTAGTAGTCTACGAGAATCAGGTTAGTCACGTACAGCTTTGCCTAGTAGTCTACGTAGAATCAGGTTAGTCACGTACAGCTTTTGCCTAGTAGTCTACGTAGAATCAGGTTAGTCACGTACAGCTTTTGCCTAGTAGTCTACGTAGAATCAGGTTAGTCACGTACAGCTTTTGCCTAGTAGTCTACGTAGAATCAGGTTAGTCACGTACAGCTTTGCCTAGTAGTCTCGTAGAATCAGGTTAGTCACGTTGGCAGCTTTGCCTAGTAGTCTACGTAGAATCAGGTTAGTCACGTACAGCTTTGCCTAGTAGTCTACGTAGAATCAGGTTAGTCACGTACAGCTTTGCCTAGTAGTCTACGTAGAATCAGGTTAGTCACGTACAGCTTTGCCTAGTAGTCTACGTAGAATCAGGTTAGTCACGTACAGCTTTGCCTAGTAGTCTACGTAGCATATTTGCCTTAGTATCTTTTAAAGGCATGCTTCTGGATTTTGGCAACGAGACCCTTTTATCTACTTCCCCAGAGTCGGATGAACCATTTTTATGTCTCCGTGCAGTTTGAACGTAGTTGCTAACTAGCTCTAGCACAATTGCTAACTAGCGTTAGCACAATGACTAGAAGTCTATGGTATCTGCTAGCAGAGATCCTAAAGTATCCCTTTAATTTGTAGACGTGAACGCCTCTTACATGGTTGTCCTGTGAATCCTTGGTACACGGTTGTCCTGTGAATCCTTGGTACACGGTTGTCCTGTGAATCCTTGGTACACGGCACTGTCCTGTGAATCCTTGGTACACGGCTGTCCTGTGAGTCCTTGGTACACGGCTGTCCTGTGAATCCTTGGTACATGGCTCTCCTGTGAATCCTTGGTACATGGTTTTCCTGTGACTTGTCAGCCTCTGGCAGATGATCTGATGTCGGTGATGCTGACTAAGCTGAAGACTGAGAGGACTGAGCTGCCTGGGTCTCACCTCCAGGCTCTGGTCAGAGTCTACACTGCTCTGTGCCGACAGAGGAGGGACTGGGACAGAGCTCATATCCTGGCCTACAGCATCCTTAGAGAAGGTAAAATATCCTGGCCTACAGCGTCCTAGAGAAGGTAGCACATCCTGGCCTACAGCATCCTTAGAGAAGGTAACACATCCTGGCCTACAGCGTCCTTAGAGAAGGTAACACATCAAATTTCAAAAATCAAATCAAATTTATTTTTTATATAGCCCTTCGTACATCAGCTGATATTCTCAAAGTGCTGTACAGAAACCCAGCCTAAAACCCCAAACAGCAAGCAAAGCATGTGAAAGAAGCACGGTGGCTAGGAAAAACTCCCTAGGAAAACTCCCTAGAAAGGCCAAAACCTAGGAAGAAACCTAGAGAGGAACCAGGCTATGAGGGTGGCCAGTCCTCTTCTGGCTGTGCAGGGTGGATATTATAACAGAACATGGTCAAAATGTTAAAATGTTAAATGTTCATAAATGACCAGCATGGTCAAATAATAATAATCATAGTAGTTGTCGAGGGTGCAACAAGCACGTCCGGTGAACAGGTCAGGGTTCCATAGCCGCAGGCAGAACAGTTGAAACTGGAGCAGCAGCACGGCCAGGTGGACTGGGGACAGCAAGGAGTCATCCAGGTAGTCCTGAGGCATGGTCCTAGGGCTCAGGTCCTCCGAGAGAAAGACAGAAAGAGAGAAAAGAGAATTAGAGAGAGCATATTTAAATACACACAGGACACCGGATAAGACAAGAGAAATACTCCAGATGTAACAGACTGACCCTAGCCCCCCGACACACAAACTACTGCAGCATAAATACTGGAGGCTGAGACAGGAGGGATCAGAAGACACTGTGGCCCCATCCGATGATACCCCGGACAGGGGCCAAACAGGCAGGATATAACCCCACCCACTTTGCCAAAGCACAGCCCCCACACCACTAGAGGGATGTCTCCAACCACCAACTTACCGTCCCAAGACAAGGCCGAGTATAGCCCACAACGATCTCCGCCATGGCACAACCCAAGGGGGGCGCCAACCCAGACAGGAAGACCACGTCAGTGACTCAACCCACTCAAGTGACGCACCCCTCCCATGGACGGCATGGAAGAACACCAGTAGGCCAGTGACTCAGCCTCTGTAAAAGGGTTAGAGGCAGAGAATCCCAGTGGAAAGAGGGGGAACCGGCAAGGCAGAGACAGCAAGGGCGGTTCGTTGCTCCAGCCTTTCCGTTCACCTTCACACTCCTGGGCCAGACTATACTTAATCATAGGACCTACTGAAGAGATAAGTCTTCAGTAAAGACTTAAAGGTTGAGACTGAGTCTGCGTCTCTCACATTGGTAGGCAGACCATTCCATAAAAATGGAGCTCTATAGGAGAAAGCCCTACCTCCAGCCGTTTGCTTAGAAATTCTAGGGACAATTAGGAGGCCTGCGTCTTGTGACCGTAGCGTACGTGTAGGTATGTACGGCAGGACCAAATCGGAAAGATAGGTAGGAGCAAGCCCATGTAATGCTTTGTAGGTTAGCAGTAAAACCTTGAAATCAGCCCTTGCCTTAACAGGAAGCCAGTGTAGGAGGCTAACACTGGAGTAATATGATCAAATTTTTTGGTTCTAGTCAGGATTCTAGCAGCCGTATTTAGCACTAACTGAAGTTTATTTAGTGCTTTATCCGGTAGCCGGAAAGTAGAGCATTGCAGTAGTCCAGCCTAGAAGTAACAAAAGCATGGATTAATTTTTCTGCGTCATTTTTGGACAGAAAATTTTGATTTTTGCAATGTTACGTAGATGGAAAAAAGCTGTCCTTGAAACAGTCTTGATATGTTCTTCAAAAGAGAGATCAGGGTCCAGAGTAACGCCGAGGTCCTTCACAGTTTTATTTGAGACGACTGTACAACCATCCAGATTAATTGTCAGATTCAACAGAAGATCTCTTTGTTTCTTGGGACCTAGAACAAGCATCTCTGTTTTGTCCGAGTTTAAAAGTAGAAAGTTTGCAGCCATCCACTTCTTTATGTCTGAAACACAGGCTTCTAGCGAGGGCAATTTTGGGGCTTCACCATGTTTCATTGAAATGTACAGCTGTGTGTCGTCTGCATAGCAGTGAAATTTAACATTATGTTTTCGAATGACATCCCCAAGAGGTAAAATATATAGTGAAAACAATAGTGGTCCTAAAACGGAACCTTGAGGAACACCGAAATTTACAATTGATTTGTCAGAGGACAAACCATTCACAGAGACAAACTGATATCTTTCCGACAGATAAGATCTAAACCAGACCAGAACTTGTCCCTGTAGACCAATTTGGGTTTCCAATCTCTCCAAAAGAATGTGGTGATCGATGGTATCAAAAGCGGCACTAAGATCTAGGAGCACGAGGACAGATGCAGAGCCTCGGTCTGACGTCATTAAAAGGTCATTTACCACCTTCACAAGTGCAGTCTCAGTGCTATGATGGGGTCTAAAACCATCCTGGCCTACAGCGAAGGTAACACATCCTTAGAGATTGTTTCTGTTCGTGTTCTCCCCCCCCCCACAGATTTCCCTGAGTCAGCCAAGCTGGTTCTGTTCATGGTGACCACGTGGCCCAACGTGTTCTCCTGCAGGACTGTAGTGTGCCAGGCCATCCACACGGTCACCAAGGTCAAAGCTCAAGGAGAGGTGCTCCACTGCCTGACTGCTTACCTGGGATGGGAGAAGGTACGGTATCTTTTATAATCTTGGTCTGCGGTTACGGGGATCTACGCTTGTCTATTGGTCTCCACCTTTTTTTTTTTTATCGATTAACAAGAGGGGAAGAGTTGTCCGTATTCTGTCACTGAGAAGGCCTGTCCATTTTCCTGTTATGTGTATTGTGAAGCTTGCGTAACATCAGTTTTGACTTCGTGTCACGCCTGCGTCCCCAGAGTCCTCCTAGTGACGTGGATCAGTTGGTGTCCAGCACGTTGACGTCGGTCAGAGACGCCCGCCGAGATGACCTTCCAGAAACACCCGCGACATGGAGAGGACCTGAACCCTGTTGCCTGGCAACGCGTCTTCACCCTGGAGCTGCTCTGCTCTCATACACACTGGAAGTGGACCCATGACAACCTACTGAGGTACAAAGCAGGTCTGCTGTTGGTTGGTGTTGACTGCCACAGCTGGACTGAAATTCACCGCGAAACAAAACAATGAAGACAAAACCAAATGCATACATTTAGCAAACTCTTTAATGTCATTATGACCATCCAGCTAAATATTCATCTAGCTAGATAGCGTGTTGGGGGGACGACCTAAAAATGATTTTGTTAAGCGTTGAAGATGGTTAGATAATTTATGTAGCCAACTCAGCCAGTTAGCCCCATTTGACTTAGACTGCAGATGTCACTTTTTAGGTGACCTCACCAAATTCACATAAAAATGTGAGTTATAGATCTGTCATTCCATTGAAAGCCAGTCTAAGAAGAGGTAGATCTGTTCTATGTCACTATTTCTATGCTTCCGGTCTTAAGTTTCCTTTTTTGTGTCTTTTACTTTCGGTTTTGTACACCAGCTGTAAACAGTTACGGAAAATATGGTTATAGAAAAGATACAGGGATTTAGATGGTACAATGATTCTCTACACTGCTGTTTTAGTCACATAAACAGGCAAACTTAGAATTTGAGCAACCAGAAAATGGCGGAGAGATTTCTGCATAGTACATCTTTTAACATGGCTAGCGATTAGCAAGGCTAGCGAAGAGGCTGCGATTAGCGATTAGCGTGGCTAGCGATTAGCCTGGGCTAGCGATTAGCCTGGGCTAGCGATTAGCCTGGGCTAGCGATTAGCCTGGGCTAGCGATTAGCCTGGGCTAGCGATTAGCGTGGGCTAGCGATTAGCGTGGGCTAGCGATTAGCGTGGGCTAGTGATTAGCATAGGCTAGCGATTAGCATAGGCTAGCACACTGCAGTGGACATGGAGACAACATGACAGACTGAAGACAGTAGATACAGTATGTTGGAGTGTATTAACCATCATGGCCTCAGGTGTTTAGTTCTTTGTTGTCCTGTTTTTAAAGTAAAGAGCTGTGGCCGGTGATGAACTCCTGGGTGACTCCAGCCCAGATCGAGACAGACTCCCATCCAGGATGTTACTGTGGCTGCGATCCTCAGACTCATAGGTGGGTGGTGTTTGTTTGTGTATAATTGTTTCATGAAACACTTTTTATATATATATATATATTTGTACTGACCATTGAAGTGTAACCATGAGAACCACCTCGTCAGGGCGCCTCGGGCAGCTGGGAATTAAGGAGGGATGTGGCTGGTCTGTGAAGAACATCTCCAGGGTCATCAACACCTTCGCCAGACACGGACGGTCAGAAGGTAATCTACTGTAAAGCTTCTGAAATGGTTCGTCTGTATTTCATCAGTCATTCTACTCCGGTGGGTTAACATCCTAGTTGCTTTAACCAGCAGCGTTACCACCCTGAATCCCACTGCTGACTTGCTTCTGAAGCTAAGCAGGGTTGGTCCTGGTCAGTCCCTGGATGGGAGACCAGATGCTGCTGGAAGTGGTGTTGGAGGGGCCAGTAGGAGGTGCTCTTTCCTCTGGTCTAAACAATATCCCAACGCCCCAGGGCAGTGATTGGGGACATTGCCCTGTGTAGGGTGCCGTCTTTCGGATGGGATGTTAAACGGGTCTCCTGATGCTCTGAGGTCAATTAAAGATCCCATGGTGCTTATTGTGAGAGTAGGGGTGTTAACCCCTGGTGTCCTGGCTAAATTCCCAATCTGGTCCCTCAGACCATCACGGTCACCTAATCATCCCCAGCTTCCAATTGGCTCATTCAACCCCCCTCCTCCTCTCCCCTGTAACTTTTCCCCAGGTCGTTGCTGTAAATGAGAACATGTTCTCAGTCAACTTACCTGGTAAAATAACAGATAAATAAATAAAAAATAATATCTATTGTCAGGATGAATATACTGCCCAGGGCTGAATGTGTGTGTTTAATGCCCCTTGTCAGGATACTGCCAGGGCTGAATGTGTTGTTTAATGCTTCCCTTGTCGGGATGAATATACGCCCAGGGCTGAATGTGTGTAGTTTAATGCTTCCCTTGTCAGGATGAATATACTGCCCAGGGCTGAATGTGTGTAGTTTAATGCTTCCCTTGTCAGGATGAATATACTGCCCAGGGCTGAATGTGTGTAGTTTAATGCTTCCCTTGTCGGGATGAATATACTGCCCAGGGCTGAATGTGTGTAGTTTAATGCTTCCCTTGTCAGGGTGAATATACTGCTCAGGGCTGAATGTGTGTAGTTTAATGCTTCCCTTGTCGGGATGAATATACTGCTCAGGGCTGAATGTGTGTAGTTTAATGCTTCCCTTGTCAGGATGAATATACTGCCCAGGGCTGAATGTGTGTAGTTTAATGCTTCCCTTGTCTCTCCCTTCTGGCTATTTAGAATGACATTCATAGTGTGGTTTCTAAATGTATATACGACAAGGTAAACGATCCCAGATAAAAATTAATCCGCTTAAAAAAGAGGGAAAGAAGTAGGAGGACTCTCCGTACCCAAACCTTAAATTATATTTCCTGCCACTAGTATTTCGCCCAGTCTTAAAATGGTTTATGATTGGTCTGCCCCCTGGCTGAGATAGGCTGTGACCAATCGCCTCGATTCGGTCTTATGTAGAAACATTTGAAATAGTATTTATTTTTATTTTTTTCACATTGGATGAAAGGAGAGACTCCGAGCTAGAAAATGGTTTATCATACAGTACATTTGAGGAACAATTTTGTTTAGACATGTAAACTATGATCGGGCATAATCCCAACTCGTACTACTACCAATACAAACATTGTCAGAGCAGTAGTATTAATCTACAGGTAGCTAAAGCTAACAAACTAGGTTCATAGCTGTGGTATGAATCTGCAGGTAGCTAAAGCTAACAGACTAGGGTCAATGTTAACTAGCTAACATGTATTTGGGGAGTTTCTCCCATTCTTCTCTGCAGATCCTCCTCAAGATCTGTCAGGTTGGATGGGGAGCGTCGCTGCACAGCTATTTTCAGGTTTCTCCAAAGATGTTATTTCGGGTTCAAGTCCAGACTCTGGCAGGGCCACTCAAGGACATTCAGAGACTTGTCTCCAAGCCACTCCTGCATTGTCTTGGCTGTGTGCTTAGGGTCATTGTCCTGTTGGAAGGTGAACCTCGATCCTGACTAGTCTCTGAGTCACTGCCGCTGGAAAACATCCCCACAGCATGATGCTGCCACCACCATGCTTCACCGTAGGGATGGTGCCAGGTTTCCCCAGACGTGACGCTTGGCTTTCAGGCCAAAGGGATTCATCTTGGTTTCATCAGACCAGAGAATCTTGTTTCTCATGGTGTGAGAGTCTTTGGGTGCCTTTTGGCAAACTCCAAGTGGGCTGTCATGTGCCTTTTACTGAGGAGTGGCTTCCGTCTTGCCACTCTACCATAAAGGCCTGATTGGTGGAGTGCTGCAGAGATGGTTGTCCTTCTGGAATGTTCTCCCATCTCCACAGAGGAGCTCTGTCAGTGACCATCAGGTTCTTGGTCACCTCCCCTGACCAAGGCCCTTCTACCCCGATTGCTCAGTTTGGCCAGGGGGGCCAGCTCTAGGAAGTGTCTTGGTGGTTCCAATCTTCTTCCATTTAAGAATTATGGAGGCCAATGTGTACTTGGGGACCTGCTGAAATGTTTTGGTACCCTTCCCCAGATCTGTGCCTCGACACAATCCTGTCTCGGAGCTCTACGGACAAATTTAATTCGACCTCATGGCTTGGTTTTTGCTCCCGACATGCACTGTCAACTGTGGGACCTCATATAGACAGGTGTGTGCCTTTCCAAATCATGTCCAATCAATTGAACAGGTGGACTCCAATCAAGTTGTAGGAACATCTCAAGGATGATCAATGGAAACAGGATGCACCTGAGCTCACAATCACCCGACCTCAACCCAATTTGAGATGGTTTGGGATGAGTTGGACCGCCGAGTGAATGAAAAGCAGCCAACAAGTGCTCATCATATTTACATTTACGCTTATTTAGCAGACGCTCTTATCCAGAGCGACTTACAAATTGGTGTGTGGGAACTCCTTCAAGACTGTTGGAAAATAATTCCAGGTGAAGCTGGTTGAGAGAATGCCAAGATTGTGCAAAGTTGTCAAGGCAAAGGGTGGCTACTTTTGAAGATGTTTGATTTATCACTTTTTTTATTTATTATTCCATACGTGTTATTTCATAGTTTTGATGTCTTTACTATTATTCTACAAAATAGAAAATAGTAAAAATAAAGAAACTCTGGAACGAGTCGGTGTCCAAACTTTTCGTAAGGTATTTTGTTGTTTTATTTTTAATAAATTGTCTAAACCTATTTTTGCTTTGTCATTATGGGGATATTTGTATTTAATTGAATCCATTTTAGGTTAAGGATGTAACATTAACGTGTAAAAAGTCCAGGGGTCTGAATACTATCTGAAGGAGCTGTACGTCTAGTTTCCTGATGACCTCAGTTCCTGGGTGGGATGTCTGTACCTGTAAACCTTAACTCTTCTGCTTAAAAACAAAAAAGTAATTCTGCTCAGATGAGACTGGGCAGATCTGTGTCTGTATTGGACAGATGGGCCAACCAATGAGTCTCTGTGATGTCATTTCCAGGTGTTCCCTGGGAGGTCCAGCTGGCAGCTGTCTACACTGTCTACGACCTGTCGCCTAGCAACCCCAAGGAGGCTCTGGCTGCGCTGGCGTCTGGCGAGGAGAGACCACCCAGCCTGTCCCCCCGCTGTCACCAGCTGCATCACACAGATCGCCTCCGCTCTGCCGACACGTCAACCCCTAGTCCCTAATCCCTAGCTCCTAGTCCCTAGCTCCTAATCCCTAGTCCTTAACCCCTCCACACCCCTAGCTCCTAATCCCTAGCTCCTAACCCCTAGTCCTTAATCCCTCCACACCCCAATCCCTAGCGCCTAATCCCTAGCGCCTAATCCCTAGCTCCTAACTCCCTAGCTCCTAACCCCTAGCTCCAACCCCTCCACACCCCTAGCTCCAACCCCAGCTCCTAACCCCTAGCTCCTAACCCCTAGCTCCTAACCCCTAGCTCCTAACCCCTAGCTCCTAACCCCTAGCTCCTAACCCCTAGCTCCTAAACCCCTCCTCACCCCTAACCCCTAGCTCCTAACCCCTAGGTCCATTGCCACTTGTACAGATCTGTAAGGATTTCCTAGATCCCAAGAATGTTGCCTATGAAGAGGGCAAGGTGAAGCAGCTTGCGTTTTGCTGTTACCTCTATCCATACCTTTTTCTATCTGACGCCTTGAACCCTGCTGTGGACTGAACTCCTTTTTAATGTCCGTAGTATTTATCTGTTGGTTAACTCATCACGTTCCCCTCGACGTTCTGTTTGGGTTTTCTGTTACCCGTTCTTTATATGTTGAGCGTGACTTTATAAATATGACGTAGAGATTCTGTTTGGTGAAGCTCCCTGTGTACAATATATAAATGTCCCTACTTTTGTAAATGTTTTTGTAAATGTTCCCTGTTACAAGAGCCTATTTCTATTTAATTTGACAAATTAAAATCTAAGAGGTAAGCGTTGTTTAATAATATATGATCCAATTATTGTCTCATGGAAGACTGCTCTCCTTTCTTCACATCATCCATCCATCCAGCATTCACCTGTCCATTACATTTTACATTTAAGTCATTTAGCAGACGCCTTATCCAGAGCGACTTACAAATTGGTGCATTCACCTTATGATATCCAGTGGAACAACCACTTTACAATAGTGCATCTAAATCTTTTAAGGGGGGGTTAGAAGGATTACTTTATCCTATCCCAGGTATTCCTTAAAGAGGTGGGGTTTCAGGTGTCCATTATCCATCATTCATCCATCCAGCATTCACCCGGCCCATTATTCATCCATCCAGCATTCATTATCCATCCCGCATTCACCCGGCCATTATCCATCATCCATCTAGCATTCATTATCCATTCATTATCCATCCCGCATTCACCTGTCCATTATCCATCATCCATCTAACATTCATTATCCATCCCGCATTCACCCGTCCATTATCCATCCATCATGCATTTATTCATTCATCCATTATCCATCATTCATCCATCCATGCCACTGCTCTGTCTTGACCTTTGACTGGTCAGTAATAATGACCTTTTAAACTAAATGGGGATGTTGGGGAAAAGCCTGTTCTTTCTCCTTCCCGCTGTGGTGGTAGAAAGCCATGACGCCACGCGGAAAAAACCCAGTCAAACTGGAACTATTCTAGAACATTCAATTTATATCAAGAATAGAGATTCCGTTTAGAAAAAGCAAACTTGTTCTTTTCAGAATCACCTTTATTTACCAAGTACATTTACACATCCTCAGAATGTTACCTGGGATATGGTGCTGCGCAACCACGAATGTTACCTGGTGATATGGTGCTGCTAGACAACACACTCAGAATGTTACCTGGTGATATGGTGCTGCTAGACAACATCCTCAGAATGTTACCTGGTGATATGGTGCTGCTAGACAACACACTCAGAATGTTACCTGGTGATATGGTGCTGCTAGACAACATCCTCAGAATGTTACCTGGTGATATGGTGCTGCTAGACAACACACCCAGAATGTTACCTGGTGATATGGTGCTGCTAGACAACATCCTCAGAATGTTACCTGGTGATATGGTGCTGTTAGACAACACACTCAGAATGTTACCTGGTGATATGGTGCTGCTAGACAACATCCTCAGAATGTTACCTGGTGATATGGTGCTGCTAGACAACACACTCAGAATGTTACCTGGGTGATATGGTGCTGTTAGACAACACACTCAGAATGTTACCTGGTGATATGGTGCTGCTAGACAACATCCTCAGAATGTTACCTGGTGATATGGTGCTGCTAGACAACACACTCAGAATGTTACCTGGTGATATGGTGCTGCTAGACAACATCCTCAGAATGTTACCTGGGTGATATGGTGCTGCTAGACAACACACTCAGAATGTTACCTGGGTGATATGGTGCTGCTAGACAACACCCTCAGAATGTTACCTGATGATATGGTGCTGCTAGACAACATCCTCAGAATGTTACCTGGTGATATGGTGCTGCTAGACAACACACTCAGAATGTTACCTGGGTGATATGATGCTGTTAGATAGACAACACACTCAGAATGTTACCTGGTGATATGGTGCTGCTAGACAACACCCTCAGAATGTTACCTGGTGATATGGTGCTGCTAGACAACACCCTCAGAATGTTACCTGGTGATATGGTGCTGCTAGACAACACACTCAGAATGTTACCTGGTGATATGGTGCTGCTAGACAACATCCTCAGAATGTTACCTGGTGATATGGTGCTGCTAGACAACATCCTCAGAATGTTACCTGGTGATATGGTGCTGCTAGACAACACACTCAGAATGTTACCTGGTGATATGGTGCTGTTAGTGATAGACAACACACTCAGAATGTTACCTGGTGATATGGTGCTGCTAGACAACATCTTCAGAATGTTACCTGGTGATATGGTGCTGCTAGACAACATCCTCAGAATGTTACCTGGTGATATGGTGCTGCTAGACAACATACTCAGAATGTTACCTGGTGATATGGTGCTGCTAGACAACATCCTCAGAATGTTACCTGGTGATATGGTGCTGCAAGACAACATACTCAGAATGTTACCTGGTGATATGGTGCTGATAGTGATAGACAACATACTCAGATGTTACCTGGTGATATGGTGCTGCTAGTGATAGACAACACACCCAGAATGTTACCTGGTGATATGGTGCTGCTAGACAACATACTCAGAATGTTACCTGGTGATATGGTGCTGCTAGATTACACCCTCAGAATGTTACCTGGTGATATGGTGCTGCTAGACAACATACTCAGAATGTTACCTGGTGATATGGTGCTGATAGTGATAGACAACATCCTCCGAATGTTACCTGGGTGATATGGTGCTGCTAGACAACATCCTCAGAATGTTACCTGGTGATATGGTGCTGCTAGTGATAGACAACACACTCAGAATGTTACCTGGTGATATGGTGCTGCTAGACAACATCCTCAGAATGTTACCTGGTGATATGGTGCTGCTAGACAACATCCTCAGAATGTTACCTGGTGATATGGTGCTGCTAGACAACATACTCAGAATGTTACCTGGTGATATGGTGCTGCTAGACAACACACCCAGAATGTTACCTGGTGATATGGTGCTGCTAGACAACACACTCAGAATGTTACCTGGTGATATGGTGCTGCTAGACAACATCCTCAGAATGTTACCTGGTGATATGGTGCTGCTAGACAACATACTCAGAATGTTACCTGGTAATATGGTGCTGCTAGACAACACACTCAGAATGTTACCTGGTGATATGGTGCTGCTAGACACATACTCAGAATGTTACCTGGGTGATATGGTGCTGATAGTGATAGACAACATACTCAGAATGTTACCTGGTGATATGGTGCTGCTAGTGATAGACAACACACCCAGAATGTTACCTGGTGATATGGTGCTGCTAGACAACATACTCAGAATGTTACCTGGTGATATGGTGCTGTTAGACAACACACTCAGAATGTTACCTGGTGATATGGTGCTGCTAGACAACATCCTCAGAATGTTACCGGTGATATGGTGCTGCGAGACAACATACCAGAATGTTACCTGGTGATATGGTGCTGCTAGTGATAGACAACATACTCAGAATGTTACCTGGTGATATGGTGCTGCTTGTGGACAGTCGGCCCGCTGCAGCCAAGGGGAGGAGAGAGAGGACAGTCTGCACTGGAAGAGACTAATCTCTCCTCCCTCGCTGCAGCAGGCAGACTCCTCTCCTCCCCCAGCCAAGGGAGAGAGAGAGGACTGTTATGGTATGCTGTTGGTCTGCACTGGGTCCTGGTATGGTATGCTGTTGGTCTGCACTGGGTCCTGGTATGGTATGCTGTTGGTCTGCACTGGGTCCTGGTATGGTATGCTGTTGGTCTGCACTGGGTCCTGGTATGGTATGCTGTTGGTCTGCACTGGGTCCTGGTATGGTATGCTGTTGGTCTGCACTGGGTCCTGGTATGGTATGCTGTTGGTCTGCACTGGGTCCTGGTATGCTGTTGGTCTGCACTGGGTCCTGGTATGGTATGCTGTTGGTCTGCACTGGGTCCTGGTATGGTATGCTGTTGGTCTGCACTGGGTCCTGGTATGGTATGCTGTTGGTCTGCACTGGGTCCTGGTATGGTATGCTGTTGGTCTGCACTGGGTCCTGGTATGGTATGCTGTTGGTCTGCACTGGGTCCTGGTATGGTATGCTGTTAGTCTGCACTGGGTCCTGGTATGGTATGCTGTTGGTCTGCACTGGGTCCTGGTATGGTATGCTGTTGGTCTGCACTGGGTCCTGGTATGGTATGCTGTTGGTCTGCACTGGGTCCTGGTATGGTATGCTGTTGGTCTGCACTGGGTCCTGGTATGGTATGCTGTTAGTCTGCACTGGGTCCTGGTATGGTATGCTGTTTGTCTGCACTGGGTCCTGGTATGGTATGCTGTTGGTCTGCACTGGGTCCTGGTATGGTATGCAGTTGGTCTGCACTGGGTCCTGGTATGGTATGCTGTTGGTCTGCACTGGGTCCTGGTATGGTATGCTGTTGGTCTGCACTGGGTCCTGGTATGGTATGCTGTTGGTCTGCACTGGGTCCTGGTATGGTATGCTGTTGGTCTGCACTGGGTCCTGGTATGGTATGCTGTTAGTCTGCACTGGGTCCTGGTATGGTATGCTGTTTGTCTGCACTGGGTCCTGGTATGGTATGCTGTTGGTCTGCACTGGGTCCTGGTATGGTATGCTGTTGGTCTGCACTGGGTCCTGGTATGGTATGCTGTTGGTCTGCACTGGGTCCTGGTATGGTATGCTGTTGGTCTGCACTGGGTCCTGGTATGGTATGCTGTTGGTCTGCACTGGGTCCTGGTATGGTATGCTGTTAGTCTGCACTGGGTCCTGGTATGGTATGCTGTTGGTCTGCACTGGGTCCTGGTATGGTATGCTGTTGGTCTGCACTGGGTCCTGGTATGGTATGCTGTTAGTCTGCACTGGGTCCTGGTATGCTGTTAGTCTGCACTGGGTCCTGGTATGGTATGCTGTTAGTCTGCACTGGGTCCTGGTATGCTGTTGGTCTGCACTGGGTCCTGGTATGCTGTTGGTCTGCACTGGGTCCTGGTATGCTGTTGGTCTGCACTGGGTCCTGGTATGCTGTTGGTCTGCACTGGGTCCTGGTATGGTATGCTGTTGGTCTGCACTGGGTCCTGGTATGGTATGCTGTTAGTCTGCACTGGGTCCTGGTATGGTATGCTGTTGGTCTGCACTGGGTCCTGGTATGGTATGCTGTTAGTCTGCACTGGGTCCTGGTATGGTATGCTGTTGGTCTGCACTGGGTCCTGGTATGGTATGCTGTTGGTCTGAACTGGGTCCTGGTATGGTATGCTGTTAGTCTGCACTGGGTCCTGGTATGGTATGCTGTTAGTCTGCACTGGGTCCTGGTATGCTGTTGGTCTGCACTGGGTCCTGGTATGCTGTTGGTCTGCACTGGGTCCTGGTATGCTGTTGGTCTGCACTGGGTCCTGGTATGGTATGATGTTGGTCTGCACTGGGTCCTGGTATGGTATGCTGTTGGTCTGCACTGGGTCCTGGTATGGTATGCTGTTGGTCTGCACTGGGTCCTGGTATGGTATGCTGTTGGTCTGCACTGGGTCCTGGTATGGTATACTGTTGGTCTGCGCTGGGTCCTGGTATGGTATACTGTTGGTCTGCGATGGGTCCTGGTATGGTATGCTGTTAGTCTGCACTGGGTCCTGGTATGGTATGCTGTTAGTCTGCACTGGGTCCTGTTATGGTATGCTGTTAGTCTGCACTGGGTCCTGGTATGGAATGCTGTTAGTCTGCACTGGGTCCTGGTATGCTGTTGGTCTGCGCTGGGTCCTGGTATGGTATGCTGTTAGTCTGCACTGGGTCCTGGTATGGTATGCTGTTGGTCTGCGCTGGGTCCTGGTATGCTGTTAGTCTGCACTGGGTCCTGGTGTGGTATGCTGTTGGTCTGCGCTGGGTCCTGGTATGGTATGCTGTTAGTCTGCACTGGGTCCTGGTATGCTGTTGGTCTGCACTGGGTCCTGGAATGGTATGCTGTTAGTCTGCACTGGGTCCTGGTATGGTATGCTGTTGGTCTGCACTGGGTCCTGGTATGGTATGCTGTTGGTCTGCACTGGGTCCTGGTATGGTATGCTGTTAGTCTGCACTGGGTCCTGTTATGGTATGCTGTTAGTCTGCACTGGGTCCTAGTATGCTGTTGGTCTGCACTGGGTCCTGGTATGCTGTTAGTCTGCACTGGGTCCTGGTATGGTATGCTGTTAGTCTGCACTGGGTCCTGGTATGCTGTTGGTCTGCACTGGGTCCTGGTATGGTATGCTGTTAGTCTGCACTGGGTCCTGGTATGCTGTTGGTCTGCGCTGGGTCCTGGTATGGTATGCTGTTAGTCTGCACTGGGTCCTGGTATGCTGTTGGTCTGCGCTGGGTCCTGGTATGCTGTTAGTCTGCACTGGGTCCTGGTATGCTGTTGGTCTGCACTGGGTCCTGGTATGGTATGCTGTTAGTCTGCACTGGGTCCTGGTATGCTGTTGGTCTGCACTTGGTCCTGGTATGCTGTTAGTCTGCACTGGGTCCTGGTATGCTGTTGGTCTGCGCTGGGTCCTGGTATGGTATGCTGTTGGTCTGCACTGGGTCCTGGTATGCTGTTGGTCTGCACTGGGTCCTGGTATGGTATGCTGTTAGTCTGCACTGGGTCCTTGTATGGTATGCTGTTGGTCTGCACTGGGTCCTGGTATGGTATGCTGTTGGTCTGCACTGGGTCCTGGTATGCTGTTGGTCTGCACTGGGTCCCGGTATGCTGTTAGTCTGCGCTGGGTCCTGGTATGGTATGCTGTTGGTCTGCACTGGGTCCTGGTATGGTAGCTGTTAGTCTGCACTGGGTCCTTGTATGGTATGCTGTTGGTCTGCACTGGGTCCTGGTATGGTATGCTGTTAGTCTGCACTGGGTCCTGGTATGGTATGCTGTTAGTCTGCGCTGGGTCCTTGTTATGCATTTCTAATAGATTTCATTTAGATAATAGATAATAATTGTCAGTGCTTTTCTGTAGGTGAAAACACACGTCTTTCAATGACAGAAAAACATTTAATTTGCTTCAGCTTTTGGGTTGAGGGTTGTCGTTCAGAAGGCCTTGTGAAACAGCAGAGACAACATCCAGCGGTCGATGACGTCACCCAAGGGTACAATAACAAGAGTAGTGTTCGGTCACAGGTTTCCTCCCCAAATGACAACCTATTCCCTATGCAGCGCACACTACATTTGACCAGGGCCCACAGGGCACTATGTAGTGAATAGGGTGGTATTTGGGAAATATCCTCAGTCTCCTACTGCAGGAAGTGTACAGTTCCACTCTCCTATAGATCTCTGTAATGAGACCCGACAGGACAGTGACTGGACAACACAACAGCCTGTAAGGATTTTTTAAACAGCCCTGAAGACCTCCTAGTCATCAGGTTGGAGAGCTTTCGGAGAGATATCGTCACGCTGGTAAGATTCATCAATAGTTCAGCCTGGATAGATCTAAGACATGGTGGATACAGTTCAGCCTGGATAGATCTAAGACATGGTGGATACAGTTCAGCCTGGATAGATCTAAGACATGGTGGATACAGTGGATACAGTTCAGCCTGGATAGATCTAAGACATGGTGGATACAGTTCAGCCTGGATAGATCTAAGACATGGTGGATACAGTTTCAGCCTGGATAGATCTAAGACATGGTGGATACAGTTCAGCCTGGATAGATCTATGGTGGATACAGTTCAGCCTGGATAGATCTAAGACATGGTGGATACAGTACAGTTCAGCCTGGATAGATCTAAGACATGGTGGATACAGTTCAGCCTGGATAGATCTAAGACATGGTGGATACAGTGGATACAGTTCAGCCTGGATAGATCTAAGACATGGTGGATACAGTTCAGCCTGGATAGATCTAATGGTGGATACAGTTCAGCCTGGATAGATCTAAGACATGGTGGATACAGTGGATACAGTTCAGCCTGGATAGATCTAAGACATGGTGGATACAGTTCAGCCTGGATAGATCTAAGACATGGTGGATACAGTGGATACAGTTCAGCCTGGATAGATCTAAGACATGGTGGATACAGTTCAGCCTGGATAGATCTAAGACATGGTGGATACAGTTCAGCCTGGATAGATCTAAGACATGGTGGATACAGTGGATACAGTTCAGCCTGGATAGATCTAAGACATGGTGGTGCAGTGAATCGCCGGGTGCAGTGAATCGCGGGTGCAGTGAAACGCGGGTGCAGTGAAACGCGGGTGCAGTGAATCGCGGGTGCAGTGAACGCGGGTGCAGTGAATCGCGGTGCAGTGAAACGCAGGTGCAGTGAATCGCGGGTGCAGTGAAACGCGGGTGCAGTGAATCGCGGGTGCAGTGAAACGCGGTGCAGTGAAACGCGGGTGCAGTGAATCGCGCACGGGTGCAGTGAAACGCGGGTGTAGTGAAACGCGGGTGTAGTGAAACGCGGGTGCAGTGAAACGCGGGTGCAGTGAAACGCGGGTGCAGTGAATCGCGGGTGTAGTGAAATGCTTGTGCTTCTTGCTCCGCCTGTGCAGTAATATCTAACGAGTTACACAGCAGATACCCAATGCACACACAATACACACACATTACACAGCATATACACACACATTACACAGCATATACACACACATTACACAGCATATACACACACATTACACAGCATATACACACACATTACACAGCATATACCCAATGCACACACATTACACAGCAGATACCCAATACACACACATTACACAGCATATACACACACATTACACAGCAGATACCCACACATTACACAGCAGATACACACACATTACACAGCATATACACACACATTACACAGCATATACACACACATTACACAGCAGTATACACACACATTACACAGCAGATACCCAATACACACACATTACACAGCAGATACCCAATACACACACATTACACAGCATATACACACACATTACACAGCAGATACCCAATACACACACATTACACAGCAGATACCCAATACACACACATTACACAGCATATACCCAATACACACACATTACACAGCATATACACACACATTACACAGCATATACCCAATGCACACACATTACACAGCAGATACCCAATACACACACATTACACAGCATATACACACACATTACACAGCAGATACCCAATACACACACATTACACAGCATATACACACACATTACACAGCATATACACACACATTACACAGCATATACCCAATACCCACACATTACACAGCAGATACACACACATTACACAGCATATACACACACATTACACAGCATATACACACACATTACACAGCAGATACCCAATACACACACATTACACAGAAGATACCCAATACACACACATTACACAGCATATACACACACATTACACAGCATATACCCAATACACACACATTACACAGCAGATACCCAATACACACACATTACACAGCAGATACCCAATACACACACATACACGCAATACACACACATTACACAGCAGATACCCAATGCACACACATTACACAGCAGATACCCAATACACACACATTACACAGCATATACACACACATTACACAGCAGATACCCAATACACACACATTACACAGCATATACACACACATTACACAGCATATACACACACATTACACAGCATATACCCAATACCCACACATTACACAGCAGATACCCAATACACACACATTACATAGCATATACACACACATTACACAGCATATACCCAATACACACACATTACACAGCATATACCAACACACATTACACAGCAGAACCCAATACCCACACATTACACAGCATATACCACACACATTACACAGCAGATACCCAATACACACACATTACACAGCAGATACCTACACACACATTACACAGCATATACCCAATACACACAATTACACAGCATATACACACACATTACACAGCAGATACCCAATACACACACATTACACAGCATATACCCACACATTACACAGCATATACCCAATACACACACATTACACAGCAGATATACACACACATTACACAGCATATACCCAATACACACACATTACACAGCATATACACACACATTACACAGCATATACCCAATACCACACACATTACACAGCAGATACCCAATACACACACATTACACAGCATATACACACACATTACACAGCAGATACCCAATACACACACATTACACAGCATATACACACACATTACACAGCATATACACACCAATTACACAGCATATACCCAATACACACACATTACACAGCAGATACCCAATACACACATTACACAGCATATACCCACCACACATTACACAGCAAACACACATTACACAGCATATACCCAATACACACACATTACACAGCATATACCCACACATTACACAGCATATACCCAATGCACACACATCTAAGTAGGAATGAATTAAGACTAATATACATACGGACGAGCGATGTCAGAGCGGAACGGACTAAGATAGTGTAGTGAATCGCGGGTGCAGTGAAACGCGGTGTAGTGAAACGCGGGTGTAGTGAATCGCGGTGTAGTGAAACGCGGGTGCAGTGAATCGCGGGTGTAGTGAATCGCGGGTGCAGTGAATCGCGGGTGTAGTGAAACGCAGGTGCAGTGAACGCGGTGCAGTGAATCGCGGTTGCAGTGAAATGCTTGTGCTTCTTGCTCCGCCTGTGCAGTAATATCTAACGAAAGTTACACAGCAGATACGCAATGCACACACATTACACAGCATATACACACACATTACACAGCATATACACACACATTACACAGCATATACACACACATTACACAGCATATACCCAATGCACACACATTACACAGCATATACACACACATTACACAGCATATACACACACATTACACAGCAGATACCCACACATTACACAGCATATACCCAATACACACACGTTACACAGCAGATACCCACACATTACACAGCATATACACACACACTTACACAGCATATACACACACATTACACAGCATATACCCAATGCACACACATTACACAGCATATACACACACATTACACAGCATATACCCAATACACACACATTACACAGCATATACACACACATTACACAGCATATACCCAATACACACACATTACACAGCAGATACCCAATGCACACACATCTAAAGACTAATATACATACGGACGACGATGTCAGCTACTTTGTGCACGACACAAGTCATTTTTCCAACAATTGTTTACAGACAGATTATTTCACTTATCATTCGCTGTATCATAATTCCAGTGGGTCAGAAGTTTACATACACTAAGTTGCCTTTAAACAGCTTGGAAAATTCCAGTCAATGATGTCATGGCTTTAAAAGCTTCTGATAGGCTAATTGACATCATTTGAGTCAATTCCTCTCAGTGCCTCTTTGCTTGACATCCTGGGAAAATCTAAATAAATCAGCCAAGACCTTTGAAAAAAATTATAGACCTCCACAAGCCTGGTTCATCCCTGGGAGCAATTTCCAAACGCCTGAAGGTACCAGCGTTCATCTGTACAAACAATAGTACACCAGTATAAACACCATGGGACCACGCAGCCGTCATACCGCTTCAGGAAGGAGACGCGTTCTGTCTCCTAGAGATGAATGTGCTTTGGTGCGAAAGTGCAAATAAATCCCAGAACAACAGCAAAGGACCTTGTGAAGATGCTGGAGGAAACAGGTATAAAAGTATTTATATCCACAGTAAAACGAGTCCTATATCGACATAACCTGAAAGGCCGCTCAGCAAGGAAGAAGCCAATGCTCCAAAACCGCCATTAAAAAAAGCCAGACTACGGTTTGCGACTGCACATGGGGACAAAGATCGTACTTTTAGGAGAAATGTCCTCTGGTCTGATGAAACAGCCTTAGGCCTATATATCACAATGGCGCCTTAGGCCTATATATCACGATGTCAAGGCCTTAGGCCTATATATCACGATGGCAAGGCCTATATATCACGATGGCAAGGCCTGTATATCACGATGGCAAGGCCTTAGGCCTGTATATCACGATGGCAAGGCCCTTAGGCCTATATATCACGATGGCAAGGCCTTAGGCCTGTATATCACGGTGTCAAGGCCTTGGGCCTGTATTCACGATGTCAAGGCCTTAGGCCTATATATCACGATGTCAAGGCCTTAGGCCTGTATATCACGATGTCAAGGCCTTAGGCCTGTATATCACGATGGCAAGGCCTCAGGCTATATATCACGATGGCAGGCCTCAGGCCTTTATCACGATGGGCCTGTATATCACGATGGCAAGGCCTTAGGCCTATATACACGATGGCAAGGCCTCAGGCCTGTATATCACGATGGCAAGGCCTCAGGCCTGTATATCACGATGGCAAGGCCTCAGGCCTGTATATCACGATGGCAAGGCCTGTATATCACGATGGCAAGGCCTTAGGCCTATATATCACGATGGCAAGGCCTATATATCACGATGGCAAGGCCTTGGGCCTATATATCACTATGGCAAGGCCTTAGGCCTATATATCACGATGGCAAGGCCTGTATATCACGATTGCAAGGCCTTGGGCCTGTATATCACGATGGCAAGGCCTTAGGCCTGTATATCACGATGGCAAGGCGCTTAGGCCTATATATCACGATGGCAAGGCCTGTATATCACGATGGCAAGGCCTTAGGCCTATATATCACGATAGGCAAGGCCTTAGGCGTATATATCGCTATGGCAAGGCCTTAGGCCTATATATCACGATGGCAAGGCCTGTATATCACGATTGCAAGGCCCTAGGCCTGTATATCACGATGGCAAGGCCTTAGGCCTGTATATCACGATGGCAAGGCCTTAGGCCTATATATCACGATGGCAAGGCCTGTATATTCACGATGGCAAGGCCCCAGGCTATATATCACGATGGCAAGGCCTTAGGCGTATATATCAATGGCAAGGCCTGTATATCACGATACGGCAAGGCCTTAGGCCTGTATATCCACGATGGCCCCTTTAGGCCTATATATCACGATGGCAAGGCCTCAGGCCTGTATATCACGATGGCAAGGCCTTAGGCCTGTATATCACGGTGGCAAGGCCTGTATATCACAATGGCAAGGCCTTAGGCCTATATATCACGATGGCAAGGCCTATATATCACGTGGGGCCTTAGGCCTATATATCACGATGGCAGGCCTGTATATCACGATGGCAAGGCCTTAGGCCTGTATATCACGATGGCAAGGCCTTAGGCCTGTATATCACGATGGCAAGGCCTTAGGCCTATATATCACGATGGCAAGGCCTTAGGCCTGTATATCACGATGGCAAGGCCTCAGGCCTATATATCCACGATGGCAAGGCGCTCAGGCGTATATATCACTATGGCAAGGCCTTAGGCCATATATCCGATGGCAAGGCCTGTATATCACGATGTGCAAGGCCTTAGGCCTATATATCACGATGGCAGGCCTTAGGCCTGTATATCACGATGCAAGGCCTATATACACGATGGCGGCCTATATATCACGATGTCAAGGCCTTAGGCCTATATATCACGATGGCAAGGCCTTAGGCCTATATATCACGATGGCAAGGCCTATATATCACGATGGCAAGGCATATGAACTAACAGGTTATAGAGCAATACAACACAATTATCACAACACATATGCTGTAATATGTTTTTTCTTTGGAGTGGAGGAGTCTTGGCTTACACGTTGCACATACACTACATACACTACATACATACACACATAACAAACACACGCGACACACACACACACACACACCACACACCACACACACACACCACACACACACACACCACACACACACACACACACACACACACACACACACACACACACACACACACACACACCACACACACACCACACACCACACACACCACACACCACACACACACACACACACACACACACACACACACACACACACACACACACACACACACACACACACACACACACACACACACACACACACACACACACACACACACACAGGCCCCTTAGGCCTGTATATCACGATGGCAAGGCCTTAGGCCTATATCACGATGTCCTGGCCATTATCTCAATCTTGTGTTCAATTAAATTTGATGTAATTTCTTTCATGTTTTTGTTCTTTCCACAGGTGGGTGTCATCTCCTCCTCTCAGAATCATCTCCTCCTCTCTAGAATCATCTCCTCCTCTCTAGAATCATCTCCTCCTCTCTAGAATCATCTCCTCCTCTCTAGAATCATCTCCTCCTCTCAGAATCATCTCCCTCCTCTCTAGAATCATCTCCTCCTCTCTAGAATCATCTCCTCCTCTCTCAGAATCATCTCCTCCTCTCTAGAATCATCTCCTCCTCTCCTAGAATCATCTCCTCCTCTCCAGAATCATCTCCTCCTCTCTAGAATCATCTCCTCCTCTCTAGAATCATCTCCTCCTCTCTAGAATCATCTCCTCCTCTCTAGAATCATCTCCTCCTCTCCAGAATCATCTCCTCCTCTCCAGAATCATCTCCTCCTCTCCAGAATCATCTCCTCCTCTCTAGAATCATCTCCTCCTCTCCAGAATCATCTCCTCCTCTCCAGAATCATCTCCTCCTCTCCAGAATCATCTCCTCCTCTCCAGAATCATCTCCTCCTCTCTAGAATCATCTCCTCCTCTCCAGAATCATCTCCTCATCTCCAGAATCATCTCCTCCTCTCCAGAGTACCTGGTCTACTAACGTGATCCATCACAACCCAACCACCACCCAGCAGGTCCATTCAGAGTGCCACCACACTGCTGAGGAGACAGTACCACCAACTGTCTGAATTAAAGATGAAACACCCTGTTCTGATCTGATTCTGGACGTTACTCTGAAACACCCTGTTCTGATCTGATCTGGACGTTACTCTGAAAAACTCTGATCTGATTTATTCTGGACGTTACTCTGAAACACCCTGATCTGATCTGCTGTTGGACGTTGCTCTGACACTGTCTGTGGTCTCCATGATGAATGATGGCTCAGCTCTCCCGTCCAACCACACAGACTGCCAGGTGGTGAAGGTCCCCCACCTGGTGTTCTTTGTGTTGGGTATGGTGTCTCTCGGTGAGAACCTATTGTTGGTGTTGGCCGTGGTGCGCAACAAGAACCTCCACTCCCCGATGTACATGTTTATCTGTAGCCTGGCCACGTTCAACACCGTCTCTCCCTCTGCAAGACCTGGGAGACCCTGATGATGGTGTTCAGGGCGACGTCGGCCAACTGGACTCCGAGGGGACTCCGTCCGGAGGGTCGACGACGTCATAGACGCGCTGCTCTGCATGTCCTTTATTGGTTGTATCTGGCTTCTGGCCATCGCTGTGGACCGCTACGTCACCATCTTCCACGCGCTGCGCTACCACAACATCATGACCATGAGGCGAGCGTCGCCGCCCTGGAACGGGGGATCTGGGCGCTTTGCGGCGTCGCCGGGCGGTCATGGTGGCGTTCTGCGACGCCCGCGGTCATCAAGATCTTTTCATCGTGCTCTTCCTCGTCTCGCTGCTCCTCATCCTCTTCGTCCATGTTCCTGTTGGCTCGGTCCCACGCCAGGAAGATTGCAGCGCTGCCCGGGAGTGCCATGCCTCACCGCAGCCTCCGGGGGCTCTCACGCTCACCATGCTATTCGGTGTGTTCGTGGTGTGCTGGGCACCTTTCTTCCTCCATCTCCTCCTCCTCATGGTGTGCGTAGAGAACCCCTTACTGTAGTGCTACCGTTCTCTGTTCCAGCTGAATTTGGTTCTGCTGATGAGTCACGCCGCCGTAGACCCGGCCATCTACGCCTTCCAGCGCAGAGCTACGACACACCTTCAGGAAGATGCTGCTCTGCTCAGACTCACCGTTCTGCTACAAGGTCAAAGCTCTGTTCCAATGAAGGGGCTTTGGCTGGACCCTAATTCTCCTAGATAATGCACAACTTTCCACCAGAGTGTGGGCCTTGGTTAAAGGTAGGGGCACTATATGGGGTATAGGGCCTTGGTTAAAGGTAGGGCACTATATGGGGAATAGGGCCTTGGTTAAAGGTAGGGCACTATATGGGGTATGGGCCTTGGTTAAAGGTAGGGCACTATATGGGGAATAGGGCCTTGGTTAAAGGTAGGGCACTATATGGGGAATAGGGCCTTGGTTAAAGGTAGGGCACTATAGGGGAATAGGGCCTTGGTTAAAGGTAGGGACTATATGGGGGAATAGGGCCTTGGTTAAAGGTAGGGCACTATATGGGGAATAGGGCCTTGGTTAAAGGTAGGGCACTATATGGGGAATAGGGCCTTGGTTAAAGGTAGGGCACTATGTGGGGAATAGGGCCTTGGTTAAAGGTAGGGCACTATATGGGGAATAGGGCCTTGGTTAAAGGTAGGGCACTATATGGGGAATAGGGCCTTGGTTAAAGGTAGGGCACTATATGGGGAATAGAGCCTTGGTTAAAGGTTAGTGGACTACTATGGGGAATAGGGCCTTGGTTAAAGGTAGGGCACTATATGGGGAATAGGGCCTTGTAAAGGTAGGGGCACTATATGGGGAATAGGGCCTTGGTTAAAGGTAAGGGCACTATATGGGGAATAGGGCCTTTGGTTAAAGGTAGGGCACTCATATGGGGAATAGGGCCTTGGTTAAAGGTAGTGGACTATATGGGGAATAGGGCCTTGGTTAAAGGTAAGGGCACTATATGGGGGAATAGGGCCCTTGGTTAAAGGTAGGGCACTTATATGGGGAATAGGGCCTTGGTTAAAGGTTAAATAATAATAAATAAAAATGTTATACTTGGACAATAAGGCCATTTTATTAGTATTGCAGAACCAATTTAAATCACAGTACATACAGGAAACATTATATTTCATGGAGTTCACCATGTCAGTCATGTCAGCCAATTAATTTCCATGAAGTCCACAATTTTGTAATTTCACACTGTCTATACGGAAATGAGGATGGTTTGTGAACTGTACATTGTTATACAGAATAGATATACTGTATATTATACGTATATGTAACTATATACAGAATATAATACTTATATTTATTTTATGTATAACTATATACAGAATAGATAACTACTGTATAT